>NC_084664.1:89182290-89367290 GCF_028389875.1 Rhea pennata | reverse complement strand
CTTAGTCAAACAAAAGAAAATGAGGACACAGATTATAAAGACGTCAGTCTATGAAATTAATCGGGTTAGCTGATCACGTTTGTGCATCCAAGTTAACCATGGGAACTCTCTCTCTATAAAGCCCTTACATCATGCTGTACATAAAATAAGAAAATATTTACTAACCTATCATGGATTTCCTTATCAGTCACTTTTTTTTTTTTTTTAATTAAAAACCCCAAACATTTCTTGATTTCTATTTAGTTGGCATAAATAATGCTACAGAGGAATTAATACATATACACGCACACACACACACACACATATATATGAAAAAGCCCAAAATCCACTACTGAAATAATAATCTTACTAAAATAAGAAAACCTGTCCTGATCCCAGAATACAAGGGAGGGTGTCAAGGGGATGGGGACAAACTCCCTTCAGTTGTCCCATGTGACAGGACAAGAGGCAATGGACAGAAATTGAAGCACAGGAAGTTCTGCCCGACCGTGAGAGGGAATTCCTTCCCTGTGAGAGTGACAGAGCCCTGGACCAGGTTGCCCAGAGAGGCTGTGGAGTCTCCTTCTCTGGAGATCTTCAAGGCCCACCTGGATGCAACTCTGCCTACCATGCTCTAGGTGACCCTGCTTGAGCAGGGAGGTTGGACTAGATGATCTCCAGAGGTCCCTTCCAACCTTACCGATTCTACGATTCTATGATTCTAGCTGCTTAGAAGGGTTTGCAGAAGTACTGCAGCCCTTTAGATATATGGGAGATCCAAGCGATGCTTGCTGAACTCGATCTTCCTCCTGCATCCCACACCTGACCCATAGAAACATAAGGGAGCTGTAATACTCTTGCATACTTCTGCAGCCCAAATTCTCTCATATACCACAAGAACACCAAACACTATGTTCAAGCATTCTACATTTTCCCCCAGTTTTATGCTGTTTGTAATCTTTTACTTTTTTTTTTTTTTTTTTTTTTTTTAAATCTGCCATTTTCTTAGGTACACTTTTATACATTTTTATACATTTTATTTTGAGAAGTTATTCATTTATTTTTTTAAAAATTTTTGGTTATGACAATAACACAGCTTTTCAATGTCTGTTCTTGATTAATATCTTCAAAAATACAACAACTATTTGTCTTATTCTGGACACTTGTAATTTGCAGTCACTACAATGAATAGTTTGCTTTTAGATGATTCGACAGAAGAAACATGCTCTGCACAGACAAGTTAGAAAGAGATGTCTGCAAGTGCAGAATAAAAGCAAACTCCTCAAAGAGGGTACGATGAGGAATTTTAGAATCAGAAGAAAACTATATGCTGGCTCACCTTTTTGAGGGATCACATTGCTGACCTAAACTATCCCTTTAATCATACCTCTTAAGAGATTTATACAAGTAGAGGAGCTTTCATAGCATCTCAATTTCAAGACATAATCAACAACAATGGCTTAATGCTGTAAAAAGCAAATCTCAACATTAAAGGTAAATGATTTATAAAATGAGATACCTGTGAATAAGAATTTATAATATGACTCTGAATTTCATCCATTGTGTCTGTTCCATAGGATACAGTACCTAGGTGGAGGCGCTTAAATATCATCTCGTTCTGTGTAAGTGTTCCTGTAATAAAAAAAATTTAAAAAAATAAAAGTGTATCACAGACAGCAAAAAACGCCATGAGAAGGCCACAACCCCCCTCCCCAAGTCATTCTTTTGAAGAAAGGGAACGAATCATGAGTTAGCATCAGTTTAGGTAATTAATGGAACATTTGTTCAGAAAGATCAGGGTTAGTCATACTGGAAGAAATCACTAGTTCCATCTTCAAGCTCATTCCACCAACACAACAAAATACATAAGCCAGAAAAAGAGAAAAACATTTCCCTTAGAAAGAAAAACAAACAACAAAACAAAAACCAAAACTCACTATCTGGATGGAACTGACTGCTGAAAGTCAGTGCAAGAGTTTGCACCACACACCAAAAAAAACTAAAGGAAAAAAGATATATACGTATATATCTTTATACACACTGACATCACTTCCAAATTTGACGGTTCAGCCTCCAACCAGAAAAAGCTGGAATGAATGAAAGCAGCATTTTCAGAGCTCACTACACATCTGTAAGAAACTACAGGGTGTCAGTCACAGACTGACATTTTGCATCCTCCACTGCCAACCAGTCACATCCTTGGTTTTGGAAAAGCTCTAATTGAGGGATGGGTGGTTCAGGGTCCCCTGACAGGGCATATCAGGCAAGAGAGGTCACTGCCAGCCACGTTCCCATAGTAAACTCACAAAAGACTATCTTGGTAACTGCCCTTCCTAAAACTCTTTTACTGTTACTCAAAGTGAAATTATTTTATAGTGGAGATATTCTTGCATTTAACTGCACACTTTTGGGACATTAAAAAGGGTTAAAACATAGCAATGTTTTTATGGTAAGAAACGAATGCAACACTACTAAAAGCAACGTTATTGATGCTTCTACAATATTTTTAATATTAAGGGTAGGCCTATTGTTTACAAATAAAAAATTGCACAAAAATATTTCATACTAAATTCTATTTCTTTCTAGATTTTTTTATAACATGTCTTTGATCATATGACAATAAAACACAGCAAACCTTAGGAAGAGAGAAAAGTTAAAAGCATGAGATAAAGAACGATTGCTGTTTGAAAACCAGAAGTTTTTTAGACAGAGACCATCCAGTTTATGCATGTAACAGCGTTAGCATCACTGGTGAGCTTCAAACGTGCAGTAAGGCTGTCACAGTCTTATGTCTTTCTTAGTTATACTTGATCTGCCTATCACTCTGGGTGCTGTCTGCAGAATGCCACTTCATCTTGACTACTGCAGTACTACATTGTAGTATCAGACCATGTCTTACTGTTTTACTATGCTGGTACTAGATGAGCATTTCAAATACATTTCTTTTTCCCCCCCTCTACCATAAGTGTTCTTTCTTTCTTCAGTACTGTTCAGGTTCCACACTGTGATCATGTTATTGGAATTGAGGAAAAAAAGTAGAATCTATATGAAATGCATGATTTCTTCAGCAAATAAGTATAACATTATGAAAGATTTATGAGCAAAGTAGAATATTCTCAAAATTGGAAAATAGTCCACAAAGTTCCTAATCTCTAGAATTAACAAATCAAATTTTCTTAATTTCTAGGCAAACAATACGAAAATCATTTTGATTCTACAGAAAACATGAGAAATTACTTTTTTGCTTTTAGAAGGTGCATTTTTGAGACCTTTTGTTAAATTTCTGAATTCAGTTAACCCATTACAGACTAGAAAAATCCAATTTCCAGTGAGAAACAGGAAGGTTTCCACTAGCAAACATGAGGGATTAAAATATCCACTTCTGAAAAAACGTTTGATGTTGCTCACTGAAAAGAGCTGCCAAGCAAATTTGCATCACCCTTCTGACCTTTCAGATATGCTAACATCATCTCACTGCCCTCTGCTTTGCCACACCTTGGAATTAAAGTAAGTATATCTTATGAGCTGTGAAACTAAACACTACTTAAAACTTGAGAGAGCAGGCAGCCATGAAACTCATTTCCCACTTTTTCTGTAATTGTTGCTTGGGAAAATTGAGCAGGAAACAAAATAGGCCCTAGGAATATTATACGGAAAGATTATTTCTTCTGATACTATTAAATCAGTCTCGCTCCATATCATGCTTGGTGAGGGAAAAACAGATATAGAAATTGTTTCCCCTTCTCAGCAAGCAGAAAAGAAAAGCTGAGTGGAAAAGTACAGATTCTCCTATCTTGCATCAATCAGGAGTCAGGGGAAAAGGATTAGGAAGAAAGAGCAAGAAGAAATGCTCAACTCATAAAGAAAGGGACTTATACATTCCAGCACTGCCAATTCAATAATCGCTGCTTTTGTATTATGTATAGGACCAACATCCTTCCTCTTTCTTAGCTACAGTAATAGGAAACATGTACAGCATAGAAAAACAAGTGTCAGAAATAAACGTACCTACTATTCATAATCTAGAAAAAATGATAAAGAAACAACAACTATGGTTTGCTCATGTTTCTTTAAACTACTTTTAGACTTTCAATAATAGCTACAATAAAACTAAAGCGCTGACAGATAGATGCATTTATGAAAGTATTCCCCTAAAATTCTAATTTCTGGAAGTATTCCCCCCCCCCCCACACACACACCAAAAAACAAACAAACAAAATCCTCCTCCCCACACATACATTTGCTGGTCATCCAAATGGAACCTGTGTGTGCAAATTAAGAATTTACTTTTAAATTCTCCCGATAAGTGAAACACTAAAATGGGACAAAAAATATTCCTAATAGCTTTACCCAAACATTTCATGATACCAGTCAGTTATGCTGCATCTTTAGTAGCAGTTCTGTCCTAAATCTTACCCTTCCAGAAGGTTACTAATACACCTTTATCTCCTAAAATGCAAATTATTTACATGTTGCATTTCCAAAACAGTCTACTTTATGAACTAATTAACAACCTAAAACTGAGACTTTTTTAGTCTGTTCAAGGCAATGGGTAACACAGAACATTGAAAGAGTTTTCTATTTGTATAATGCTTTTTGAAAATCTATTTGTTGATTCCACACTTTAAGACATTGCTAATATGAAGAGTTATTAGATACAAATTATAACTTTTTTTTTTTTAAAAAAAAAAAAAAAACTTCCAGAACTTATGCTAGTTGCTATGTGATCCACTACTAAAACTCATTGTTAACTTTGCTCTGTAATGCAGTTACCACAGAAGGAAAACATTCTGACAAAAAGTTAGTATACAATTGCTGAAGAAAAATTTAGTATGTTCTTTAATGAAGTTAAGAGCTTTTTTTTTTGACTACAATTGTATCATTAAACACAGAGTAAAGCAGGCAAAGAGGAAATTAATTTCTAAGGAAAAAGTCCTGAAGGCATCATTCCCTGGGTGGCAACAGATGTGATTCACAACAGAGCAGTCGAGGTTTTTTGTTTGTTTTTGTTTTTGAGAAGCAGATGCAGATTTTTCTGATCATGTATTACTAGGTTGTAATTTGGACTAATACCAACAATCTAAAAAGGTTAAAAAATATATATTAAAAAGAAAACTTATGTACTACAGAAAAATAACTTTGTCTGGAGTTTTAAGGGTAAATAACTTTTCATACCATATGAACACTTTGCTTTGAGATACTTGCTTAGACGAATAGAAAGACAATGTAAATTTGAACAGTTTTATGGAAAGTTTAATGGAGGCCTGGCCTAATGTTCTTAATAACGAAGCTGCCCACAACAATCTAGAGACAAAAATTTTTATGTGAAACCTGGAAAAACAGTAGTATAGAACGTAAAAGAAAAACAAAAAAAATCCTTATGGAAAGTATATATGCAGAATGCCTCTGCTCGCTCATTACTTCATTTGTGAAACCCCAAACCAACAAAATAATTAAAAAACCAGTATAACCTATAACCCATCAAAAATGAAGTCAAAGACGACAAGAGCATACAGCCACTGAAAATATAAGCAGTTAATACAGTCACAAATAGCAGTAGCTTTTTCCTATTTTCTGCCTCTCAATACTTAAATGACACAAGAATGAAAGCAATATCTGATAGAAACATGCACATTCATCGGTTTTCTGGTATGTATGCATTAGACAGAGTCCAAGAGAAGTCACAGCTAAGAATACCTTTGATAGATCTAAATTTAAGCATTCATGCAGCGTGTCTTAAGCCCCTTTTAAGAACTCTCCATTCCTATTTCACTCCGTTCATACCGTAACCTTAGTACTACTAAAAAATTGTGGAGGTAGAGGTAAGGGCAATTGGATGAATGGATATCTTTAATGAGGTGAAGGAAGGAGAGATATTTCTGTAAGCGATTTTTTTTTTTGAGTTGCCCTCTTTCTCTGTGGTAGCCTACACTGGGCAGATAAAGATGCAACTGAAGTATGCAACTGAAGTATGCCTTAAAAGACTAATTTTCAGAAACAATCTCTGAAATTCACTCTTTTCACAGTAGGTTACATTAGGCATATTTAATGAAAAAGCCCATACACACCAACCTCTAACACAAGGCTTTCCTAGAAAATCAAGTATCCTATTACTCTATGCATCTGTTCAACTATTATATCTCTTAAGTACCTCATTTGGTTCAAACATCCACTAAAACATTAATTACAGAACTCGAATACAAGTGTATGCATTAGTAAATAACTATGCTTGGAAGACTGTACACATTTGTTATAGCTGAATACTCTGGCAGTCATGAATGGCAGAAAGCTTGCCATCCCACACACTAAGCAACAGAAGTGTTCAATAAATATCCCCAAATATCTTCATTTTTCTTTCATGATTAGAATCTTTTTGTACCCTGGAGAGGATAAGACATCATGCTCAGCTGCCCTTGGAAAACATTGGAAACTGCTCCCCCCACAACCACCATAACAGATGACGCCTTTCTGTCAAACCTATGTGTGATTCAAGTCCAAACAACATGGCATTTTGGGTAATGGATGCTATAATTAAAATGTGAGTCTTAAAAAACCTGTTGTTTTAGTGGGTGTTTTTAGTAATGGCTTTGTTCTACATGAAGATAAAAACTCCCTAACAAAGGAATTAATGTATTGCTTTAATAGGCTGCACCCTGACTTAAGTTTTAAAATTTATGAGTTCTCTGCAGTATTGTTCTTTAAACAATGGCATTGTCAAATGCAACCAGTGAGAAGATTAAAGTTCTCCCAGCAGATTAAGTACAAATTATCTGTCCTCCTGTTTCAGCATCATTTGTTCATTTATCACACAACGTCTAGTATTTCTGGTCAGTGTCAATATGCTCTGCATCCTTGCAGTTAACAGATGTCTTCTCTTGTCGAATGAATTACTTTATGTTTCACGCACTGGTGGCCGCAGATGTGTCACTATAGCAACATCATTAATTTCAGATCTTACCGGAAACATGCACTCCAATCAAACCTAATTATACCACATTGCTTTCTTGTCCCACAATAAGGAAACTATAATGCAATTATTGGGATACTTCATTTTCTATTCTACTGTGGCAAATGAGAGCGCCACTGTGATGGACGCTTCTTGTCAAAAAGCTTATTGATGAAGCACAAACCCAATTTACAATCATACAAAGGACTACCTTGCAATTATGTTAGTAATGCAATGCTCCTTAGACTCAACAACTAATTCTCCATCATATCCAGTGAAGCTTGGACCACAATACAAGATTTTTTGCAGACTATCCTCTGTATTCCCTTTCATTTTCAGTATTGAGAAAAACTTGTTTACATTTAACTAGACCAGCCTTCAGTTCTGTTTTTTAATAGCTGCTGCTTGGAATGACAGCTACAAAAATGGCTGTGTCTTCTTTCTCCTCTGAACATTCAAGCCTTAAGTGGGCAAAGAAAAGAATCAACTGGTTTATACGGTTATAACTGAAAATTCAGGAGAAATTCCTCAAGTCAGCTCTTGTGAATGGTGCATAATCATGCAACAGCAATCTTAGGGAATGCACAGAATCTCTGTGCAGTTAATCTAACAGCACATTTTGTGCTTATGATAAATCTTACAAACATATCCAGGAAAGGAAACTAAGCAGCTAGTACTATATGCAGGTAAAATACACATCGACTACATGTTTATCCAGAGTAATTTAAAATTTGCAGGATATTTAAGACTGTAGTGAAACTGAACAGCGTTTCTCACTGTGGCCTGAGGGACAGCAGCAGGCTGCGAGGCCCCAGTTGCTGTTCTGTGGTTGGTTGGCTTTGGTGGACCCACATTTTATTTTCACTTACTCCACTTTTCAGCAAACATGGACCTGAGTTCATAGGGTGACAACGGGGGGCTGACTGCTACTTGCCAGTCCTAATATTTAGAAATATTAGCTCCTAATATCTAAGAACTTCTGCCCTAGAATACTGCTTTTATATTTATTATATTTATTTTTACATCATTCACTTACAGATTCAAACTTTCCTCCAGAACTCAGCAGACTTCAGTGTTCTGAAAGGCCTTTTAAGGCTGAATGCTAGCCAACCTCCAAACTACGTTTAAACGCATTCTCCAGTAAAGTCCTTCAACACCATCTATTTAGCCCCATTTAGGTATGCATTCTGAAAGGACTGAACCACAAGTCCTTCTTAAAAATAAACAGGACTACTGTGATTGCAAGTGGCATGATACAGCTTGAATCAAGAAAAAAAAATCAATTGAAAGCAAAACATAGTGCTGTTTTTCTTTGCATACACAAGTCTAAAATGTATTCTTTCAAAATTTTATCCACGTAACTTAGTTTTGACTTTAAAAAATGTGCCACAAAAACAACCAAATTAAAATTTTAAAGGACAATAACTTTATTTTTAATAACTGTTGTATTAGGTTAAATATATTGGTTGTTTTGCTAGAAGTAGGACTGAACCTAAAATGCAACAACTTTTTTCTTTTTTAAACAGATTATTTCTCAAACAAGGCAGTAAGTATATCAGCTGGAGGAAAAGCACACAGTGTATCGAGCCTCATGCTTAAGGATGTAAACTGGTCAGTAGACAGGGAGAGAATAATTCCTGCATAATATTGCATTGTACAGTTGGTTGAATGAACTGTTAGCATTTTATTTAACATATTTCTCAGAATTTTCAGTACAATCAGTGACTGCAAGCAAGACTCTTCAGCACTGAGCCAGTTTGGTATGGTAACTAAATTCTCTATCAGAAAAGTTTAAGTATACATTATTCGCACTTGTAACAAACTAGTGTTTTGGGTGAAATGAACTCTATTGCATTATTTTGAAAATGTATTATTTTTGAGCATACTTCTCTCTTCCACACATATGCTGTAAATTACATATTTCAAGCTAAAGATGAGACAGCACTCTTCATGTTACATAAATTATCATGATGAAGGGTGCAATTAAAATCACTAAGCAGTTTCAAAGAGCATACAAATCATTAGCTAACTGAAATTAAACTTAAGAACTGTTCATTTGCCTTAAAGAATTACCACACTGTAATTAGGAATACACTTTTCTACACGCTAAGAAAGAAGATGGCAGTCGTCTTCATCTCTTATGAAACAGAACAGCAGCATGTAGTGTATATGTATGTACCTATAGAAAAAAATAGGCAAATGTCTTGTGTGACAGTATATTAATACACATTTTTGTTTAAAATGTGCAGGATGGAAATGTTCAGCATTGGAGGGACTGTTAATCTCTTTCACACAAAGATTTAAACTGAGTATTACGCTTTCTGCACAAAACAACAGAGGCCAAAACCCTCTCAAAACCTTCTTGCTGTTTAAAGTACATAAAAAAAAAAAAAAAAAAAGAAAAGAAACAGCCTTTACTTCATTCACTTTTTGAGAAACTATTTTCTCATTTCAAAAGTTAATCTAACTTAGCTTCTTAAAAAACAGTCTGTAAGTTTGAGATGATTTATTCAATTTCAGAAAGAACTAAAAAAGGAGTAAAAATATTGTATTTTCTGAAGTATTTAATAAGCATTAGTTATTATGATATTTTCTGAAATAAACAGCAAGATTCCTTTAATTTTTCTAAGACTTAAGAGCACTGCATGACTGAAACATGCTTCTGTTATGTTGCGCTTTGCCATTATGACAGAGTTATTTTTTTTCTTCATACACTTATCCACTTTCCAATCCTTTCCAGTAAGGGTTCAATTTCCCAGGACAGCAGGTGAAGTGTATACCAGGTCACAACAGCTGGGAAGATAAAATCCTATAGCAGTTCTAGAACTGGTCTTTGGAAAAGGATGAGCCATTAATTTCACAGAGATAACAGATGTCATTCTGGAGACTGATCTCATGACTTGTTTTAGGAAAAGATTTGCTCGCTTGAAGACCATTCTTAACTGTTACTATCACAAAGTATTTTAGTAGAAATGAATTAGCACCCTTAGTGCTAACCCAGAATCTTTTCAGAGTAAGAGATGGCTAATTTATGGTACTCTTACAAATACTATCGAATGGCCTTTACTACAGCAGGAGTAGTTCTACTGAAACAAATTAGATGATACATGGAAGTCAGTATTTGTTAATAAATACTTCCCTACCTAGGCCCTTTGGCACTGATGCAACAAAACCTCAAGCATGTGATTACTGTTTTACTACAAAATAAATCAAAATCAGTAATCTAATTCTACTCTTGAATTAACATATCACACAGAAAGTTTAATGTAGAATAAATTTTCCAAGTTTTATAAAAGTCATCATATTTTAAAATTGTAACCTGATATACCTGTTTTATCCGTTAGTAAATAAACTAATCGTCCCAACTCTTCTGGTATGGTGCTAGTTCGAACAACTGTTCCAGGAATATTGTCATCTTTCATAATCATCCACCCATAGGCTGCCTTACCCATGTCCAAGTTCACACGTAAACTGCAAAGGAAATGTATACCATAATCAGTGTAAGTATCAGGCAGAGTGAAAATTATAACCATAAAAATAAAACTCAAATCTGTTTTTAGGACATCTGGAAAAAAAATCTTAACGCTGTATGTGACACATTTTGGAAAAAACTTTCCATTACATTTGTAGAGTGCAATATTGTATTTGGATCTAAGGCTCTGTCCCAGACTTTCTGAAGTCACGCTTTTCCCCTACTGCAGTAATGGAATGTCAGAGCTTTCTTAATAGTCCAAAAATGCTGCTCAAGAGCATAACCAAAAGCAGTCACAAACACTGTTCATCTGTCCTCTTGCAGTAACAGAGTGATTGTGAATTACCTGAGATAACACTGGAGGGAACCATGATTCACAAATTACGATATCTCATAAAGAAGAGATGCATTTAATTAGAATTTTGGGAAAATGTGAGATTTCAGCACACATTTAAAATAATCAATTTATTCCATACCCTACTCCGTCTTGAATGTGTATAGCAGAACACAACACATGGCAGAGAATAAAAGGAAACAAGGTTTTCTTATACAAGATTCTTGCCCATCCAAAATGATGTTTTGTTTTTTAATTAGCTCTTTCTTTGCATTAAAGTCAGAAGTGGCAGAAAGCCATCCTTCCTCCTGGTCATGTATCCCAGTTAGTTTTGCAAACTCATACACAACTTCTGCTGTCTTCAGTCATACAGAAATATTTTTAAGAAATTAGGACAGGCAACAGCAGGGCACCTGATTCTTTTTACTGAAAACTGTTACAGTATAATAAGGAGGAAAATACCGGAAATCACTTGCCTCACAGTGGTTAACTACAGTTTTATCTAATCTTAGTCAATCCAGAGCCAGTAATTAGCCACCAACACTTGTATTAAATAAGTACGCTTGTTAACACAGACTGAGAGAATAAAGAAAGAAGCAATGTAACACACTTTACTCTGCGATTTGTCTAAGTCACCAAGAGGAAGGGCAAAAGATTTACCCCTTTTAGAGGCAAGGATCTGCTAGTTAGTAAATCGAGCACAACCAAGGATATTTGGCTCAAGAAAGGAAACAAAAACACTCCATTTTAATTAAGGAGAAGGGTGAGATAATTGCTCCAGACAGAAGCAAGTAAAACGAATAAAGGATGAAATCTGTTTGTTACTCCACTTCAAAGTAGTATTTGGGCTATTAAAAAAAAAAATCCCACATGCGCTACTAGGATAGGAATTCTGTGATGAAAGCTCTATTTAAGAGTTATAATCTCATGTACAAGTTGCTCAAAGCCGCCACACGGCAGCTCTGCCACTGGAGAAGTACAAGTTATTCTCCGGGTAAGGAAAATCATATTTAAGTAAAATTAAATCACAAGTCTTTCAGTGCTTAAGAGCTGTTTGTATCTTCACGTACTTCTTGTATAAGCATGTGTTACATGTTTTTGAAGTTCTCAATGCTCTCTATATGCATTTACTTATAATCTGACTTAAACATAATTTAAAGACAAGGAGAAAAAAACCCATCATCTTGCTGAGTAACACTGAAAAAACACTGAAAGTTTTTAGCATTTTAGCAATGACTCTAGCTTTCCAGTATGCACTCCTTGGAGGAACAGTCTACCCCCTTTACGCTGCATAAGTCTAGCAGAAAGCTAGCACCACAGGCCTCCAAAGAAATAATGTTTCCCCGGTGACTAGCATAGTCCAAGGCTGTTTTCTGGCATAAAACAACATATCGGATACACACTTGAATTGTTAAGATGCATAAAGAAGCAAATGAGAATAAAAAGAATATAAAAAGTGAGGAGTATAAATACATTTTGTCACTGATTTTAAAATTTGTATGCTGTATCCTGCTCTAAATTCCTTTACTGGATGCTTGGTATCTTAGAAGAAATTTTTTTCTTTGAAATCAATGTAGCCATCACTTAGCACATTACAGACATTGCTATAACACTAAACATGAGGAAGGTCAACTAAAAATGAATTTGCTTTCAAAACCAGAAATCTCTCCAACAGTGCCTCAACAGAACTGATAGAATTACTTGACTGAAAAATACGAGACTTCAAAATTGGACAAAATTTATAAGGATTTAAATATCTGATGGATTTAAAAATTTTTGGTTATGTAATGAGGTCTCTTAAGATCCAAAAAGGATTTCCAGCAGATAATAGATAAAGCTGTTAGGCACCAGAAATAAGTTGGTATTGTATAAGCTTAACATCTTCTGTTTTTTATGTCCAGACAAATTGATTACTAATGAAAACACAGAATAGTGTCATATATAGCATAAGTAAAGGTTACAATGAAAATATTTTGTATTAGGAACACTATTTTTTAGCAAATCAAACAACATCCAATCTTTAAACACAGTATGTTAATGTAGTACATGGAAGCTATTCCAGAAAATCGTATTTAGTGAATATAATAATGCAAAGTTTCTCATCTCTCATTCTCAGCACAATAGTTACCCTAGCAGGCAAATCCAAGGTAACTTTCTTTTATAGCTCTTAGATTTATTCTTGTATAATCCAGGATGAAATTTCTCAGCAATTCAGCTTCAGAATAAATGAAAAATTCAACATTTCATAAACCACGCTGCTTTTCATCACAACTTGAAAACAGATATTTTTCTGCTTTTATTCTCTCAAAAACATAATAGCATTGTAGGTTAACAAAAAAATCCATCATACAGGACTTCTAAGTTTCAGCATTTTTCCTAAATGCTGATAACATTAGCAATCCCCTGGAGATTTCTTTTATTTACAATTTTTATTTACAAGCCAGAAAAGATACAGAACCATTTAAAAATAGAAAACATTAGTGCAGAAACAACCAACAACGAAAAGTGTTCTAATTAAGCTGACTGGGTTTTTTAACCTGTCTTCACAGAATATGATTTTTGGAGTCTGACAACTTCTAGTAACTGAGACAAAACAGAAGTTACTAATTTTAAACATAATGTTCTATCAAGATTTGTCTTTGGCAAGCAAAGACAAAAAGCAACCCATACCTCACCCTTTTAATCTCTACAAATACTTGTTTTTTCCCCCCTCTTCTTCCATATTCATTTGGAGAGGGAATTTGAATACAATTTTCCTTTTGCATTTAGCCCACTACATACACTTTATTTAGTTTTCTCAGCTATGGCTGATATATCCAATAAGAGTCTGAGATTTGTGTTCTTACTTGCTTCACAACTGGTTTCACTAGCTCTTTTGGACTACTTTTTCTAAGTTTCAACTATTACTTAAACACACAAAAGGAAATGAAAGAATGTACACACAACACTTCACATAAAACCTATGCAATGAATGTAACTTTAAAGGAGGATTTAATCCTACATATTTGCAATTAAGTATGTATGGAAAAAAAACAACCAAAAAACCTTAACAATCCTGTATAGTTATAGTGACCGTGGCACATGTGATTTTTAAAGGGCAGCATGAAACCTAGGTACAAATAATTAGATGTTGTAACACATGTGGAACTTAAAACCTCAGGAGGACATAGGGGGAATAATCACTCAACAAAAACATTAGAGCACTGTTCTAGTAAGGGCCTAACTTATGAGAGTCTTATATGCTGAAAAATACAGTAGTTAAATATGAATAGAATTTATGTCAAACATGAATGCCTTAGCACAAGAGATTTAGCATAAGTGACTCACGACATTTGCTTTAAAATCAGTGAAGACTGCTCTGAGGTCCTCTGGTTTTGGGATATGACGGTCTATATTCAGAATTTAACCCCGATGAACAACTTTACAGAAACTGGACCTTCCTTTTAGGTTTTGTTTTTTGTTTTCATGCAGGCAAAACCCAACTTTTCAGATGAACAGAAGATTAGCGTATTGTGTGAACCTTATACAGCAGAAGCTTCATGCAAGCTTAGATACACCTAGTTCTTCAAAGTAACTGTTACTAAGCACCCTGAAAAAATATCTTTATGAAGGCATTAACATTCTGGGTAAAGAGAATTATTCTGCTCAGGAAGACTGGGATTGCTGTTGATATGTAGTTGCTTATAAGAAAATAAAAATCAATTATGGCACAACAGTGGATGTTTCTCCATCCATCTGGCAGGCCAGTAACACTAGACAAAGAAAGATAAAAATGGTTTCTCAGTGCACAGAGATGTTCATCCTCTGACATTCCACTCAGATAAGGAAAAAATTCTTCACAGAGAACATGTGTTCTACGAACACACTCCATGGTGGGAGGAGTTTTGTCTTCTCCCTATACTTCCCCTCAAATGTTTCCTCCCAGCTCCAGTTCATTCCTCTACCTTCTTAAATTCCTTAAGATAAGCACTTTTTGATTAAGGATGAAAGTGAATAGGCCTTAGAAGATACAAACTAATTCTAATCACCTTCTCCTGACTTATGTGTACCATGAAATCATGAATCAGTCATGAAAGAGCTTACTCCAGAGACAGGCTTTCATCCCTCACTGTGAACTCTCTTTGTAATAAATAGAGTCAACACATGATATTTCTTCCTTGATGGGTGTAAAGGTTTTGTAGCGATGACTACTAGCTTTCACAAAAAAAGAAAGAAAAACATTTAATATTCACGTCAGTAAACGATTTCAGATGCTGCATATTCAAAATCCAAACAAAACTGCCCAGTGGAGGTGAATCTTCAGTGTACCAGCAGGAGATGCAGAAGCGTTCAAGTCTAGTTCCCCTTTCTATTGTTCAGTCACTGTGCACGACTTTTTCATTATTACATGGATTATCCTTTTTTATGCTGGTGCTTGCTCAGCAGCATTTCAGAGGATGGGAGACAAAGTGTATTTGCCTAAGATCTGTGATGCCTCATGGAGTCAAACTGCAAATTTTATGATAAATGTATATGATCAAACAATATTTACTCTGATATAAAACTGCATTGATTTTTACATAATTCAGGAACTCAAAATCATGAACTTGCAGTGAGTTTTGAAGACTTCTATACTAAAAGCACATATTACACTACACAAAACATTAGAAGAAACATGACTACGCTAGCCTCAAAAAAGGGGCAAGAACACTTTAAAATTTCAGCAGTCAGGAGACCATTGATATTGTGGGACAATGATGAAGAGACCCATACCTCCTTTCCTCAATATAATTATGCAGAGGAGAATGGATTGTAACTTTTCATTTTATACCCAGTAACTCTTGAAGGCAATTAGTTTTCTCCAGTGCAATTCAATCCATTATATTAACATAGAAAAACTGCACTATACCATAACTTCATTGAACTTAAATGTAGAAATGAAAAGCAGGATCACTATCTGAAACAGGCTAAGAAATGCACCTCATCAAGACATCAAGTTAGAGAGCTCTGCTAGCAGCATTCTTTCAAGCTCATGAAGCCAAACAGAGGTCAAACAATCCCAATGTATGCTAAGAGCTACCCCAAAGCCAAAAAGAGAAACAGGTATTAGAGCTGTCAGAGTTCACTAAAAACAACAGAAGAGATGTAGGAAGGAAAGGTTAGAGAAAGATGAGTGGACAAAAGAAAAATGGAATCTTAAAGCAGGTAAACAAAACTGAAAGAAAGAATTAAGTAGGAAATATGTATTTGTAACACCTCCTATTTTATAGGCTTGAGTATCTTTAATTTTTTTAAAAGACTATTTTGGTATTTGATAATGCAGGACAAATTCACAGAGCAGGTCCACAAGCAGAACTAATAAAAGTGAATAGGCAAGGATGTGTCCTCCAACATCCTAATTCAATGACTACAGATATCGTGGAAGTAAGAGAGAAATGAGCTGCAGATAGTGGCTAGGTTTGTGTGCTGTTCCTAAAATCTCTTTGCCTCAGACAAAAACAGAGCATAAAGTTAGGCTAGATAGGCTATTCATCTGATAACAGTAGGGAATTTTTTACGTTCTTATACTATTAAAAGTTACTGATGAAATACTTGAGTTTCATGATTTAGCACCATACTCTGAGTTTTTGCAGCTTTTATGCTTTTGTTCAAACAGTGCAAGAATAAGTCAATTAAACACAATTAATTTGAAAACCTGTGTAATAAGGTCTAGACTTCTGTAGATTTATAATTTCTTCCTGTTAAAAATGTAATTTTTTGTTATTTTTCATATTTACCAAATCAGATGACTTTTCATTAAGCCCCTTATACAATGACAAAAATTTTGACATTGAATGTCTAATATAAATGATTTTTAAAATGTGAATATTTTTTAGTTTATATCAGACACAAATAACATTTATTATTACCCACTGTAATAGCATTAGGTTAAAATAGAAAAGCTAACAGGAGTAGGCAGGGGATGTCACAAAGGTTAGAAAGGAAAAAATAAAAATCTACCACAACAAATTAGTACAGAAAATATATACATTATTTAAATTGATGGTATCTTCTCTATATAACATTCACATCAGGCTTATTCCAAGTACACCACAATATATGACCTAACTCAGTCATCAGTACAGCACAATACTGGGCAGGGTAAGACATACTCTTATCATGTGAGAGAGACATCATAGCTCCTGTTGCATGAAGAACTGAAAATCAGTCTGTGAAATAAAGACATTTCACATATTTTTGTATTTATATACTGACTGCAATCTATAGCACTGCATGATATAGAAGCTTACACACATTTATAAGAATTGCTTAAACTATTTTATGAGTAGCTTTTCAGCCCTTTCACAGTGAAAGCTTTGTGTCATATAATCTAATATATTCTGTCTGCATATGTGAGACTACATATACAGATACTTTCACATCTATACACTATATAGAGCTATACATTACATTAGAGCTCCAATATGGACAGTACAAACTACAATATGATTGAAAGCAGTTTTGCTGCTTTTAGATAACTGCTATAATCCAGGTCAGCTGTGAGTTCTCTGGCCCTTTAAGATACACCAAAGCACACCGAATAAAACCTTTTTCATTTTTGTAAGAGTCAGGATTTGATTCGGGTATTTATGAATTTCTGATATGACACTTCCTACCAATGTCTTCCTCACTGCCAACTGAAAACTGAACAACATAAATTGCAGGATTATTATTATGTATTTATTTTTAAATGTTCCTTTTCTAGACCCCTCCACCCCCCAAAAAACAGCTGATAGTCAGACAGAACCCCAAACCTTTAAGACTGAGCAGCAAGTTCCTTCCAGACCTTTAAGACAGCTTATTGTAGAAGAATAGCTAGCTGCCCAGAAACCTAGAGGTGTCTGAAAGAAGGGGACAAAGGATATTTCAGCTTATGTCTATACTAAAACTAAATGTCCTTCCTAAAAAGATTCTGATTAGGCCCCTATCAGTTGCTGCTAAATATACAGCCCAAAGGATATATATTTTTACTATGTTCTTTCTAAGCACTGCTTTCCTCTGATCCCCAGGTAACGCACTGTCATCTTAAGATACATCTGCTACAGTTCTTAGTAGCTAAACATAAGCATATACATATACAGGATTCACATGCTTGTATGCGACACAGTAATTTCACTGAAGCCTCCTTGGCTAAGCCAGTATTTTCTTGAAAGATTTTCCTATGTTCCCTATCACCACAGCAGCCCAAGAGAGCTCATCAAGAGAGAGAGCACCTGAGAGCACCAGTGGAAGGCTGGAGCTGGTGTGCAGCAAGGCTCACTCTTTAAGTGCAAGCCTTGTGCACTGAAGTACAGATATTGGGAATTGTGAGACAGCTTTCTTTTTTGTTGTCTTTTATTACAAAAATTAAAACTAAACAAAAAGCAGGCTAATAAAGGTGGAGAACTAAAAGAAGAACTCAGGACTAGTATGATTTCTATCAAAATTTTATGTGTGTGTCTTCAGTTCCACAGAAAAATGAAATTAAACTCTGATGACAGAAACGTAAGTCTACATTTAAAAACATTCAAAATTAAAAAAAACCTGTAACCCTCACAATGGTGATAAAGACAGGGCAACTAAGTAAAACACAACCTAAAGTTGACACAGCTTTACTTCAGTAACTTTATCTTCCTCAGTCTGAGGCACTGGCTCTTCACTACCAGAAACTGTTTTCACCCTCTGCCCTTCATCACTTAGAAAATATATGATCCAAAAAATACAAATTGTTCTTGTTGCTGTTAATAATATCAAAGTAAAAACGAGCATCACAGGCCTAAGGATTTCTATGTTGGTCTCAGTATCACAGCAGCATGGATGTATTTGAGAACCCATGTTCCCTGCAGCTTGCTATGTATCAGGGACACTAGATGAGAAAGTCAAGATCAGATAAGACCTTATAAACTACTGGAGAATGTATTTTCATCGATGATTGTATTTAAAACAATTAAGTGGTCTCTGTGACCCCGGAGAAACCTATGATGTGCCTTAATGCATTTCAGTCTGGCTACTGCCAACTAAAAACCTTTAGACTATCAAGGAACATGAGACATCTCCAAGAAATTCCAGTATATTTGAGAAAAATCAGTGAAGGAGTGAATACAATTTTGGAAAGGTTTATTTAGTTTTAGGCAGTCTGTCAAGGACTTGCTTTCTATTCCCCTTTCCCATTAAATTTTGGTAGGCATTCAAATAGATTAACTCTGGGTAGGCAGACAAATTTTTCAGGGAGGTTCCCTAGACTATGTCTTCTCCATAGAGGAAAAAGACTAATTTTTTAAGGACTAACCACCTTCTCAGCCTTCACGCACACACAACCTGTGCATTGCTGTCATAATGGTTCTAACTTGTAACCAGTTCAGAGCTAGGACAAGCACTGATGTTCATTTACTGCTTTTCCTCTATTTCTCTCTTCTGCTTGATTCCATGCATGTATGGAATGTGTATGTTTTCATTTTTTTTTAAACAATTGCTTCATGTTTATACTTCTGAACTCTCATATACTCCACAGTAATACCCTTCCCACAGTAAAGCAAAGTTGCTCTAGAGGACTACTTAGAATGCAAATGAATCACCAGGAACTAGCTGCTTCCTGGAGGAAAAAAAAAAAAATCCTTTTTCTGTTAATTATAGGAGAGTCTACACAGAGATCAGTTAAACACTGCTAACAGTTAGCTACCTCCTCCTGGTGACCTTTGCTAAAGATGCCTGGCCATGAAAAATGATTTTTATTTTATACCCGGAATCTCCCTGACACACATACACCCTTGCCCCACAAGCCAAAAGCCAACAACAAAAGAGCTCCACATTTGAAATCCTAATCCTGAAATTTTTAAAACTATCAATGCACTTCATATGTGCATGTGAGTTCAGATATGCTTTGCTTCTACCATCAACCCTAATCTCTCTCCTCCTCCCACATTCACTTCCTTTACTTGTGAAACAAGTTCACTATTTTCTCCAATAGTTCTTTTTTTCAAAAAAAGAAGAAAGAAAAAGAAAAGAAGAAATAACAAGATGACAACTCCTGGAGTTAATCCTGTAATTTCCACCACCAAGGATTTACACTTCAAATTAAATCTTAAGAATAAGACATTTCCATGCTTAATATCCTGAGGAGAAGATAAGTGTATTCACATTTGAACACCGGTATAACTGGAGTTGTTTACTATGAGCCAGCAATGTGCCCTTGTGGCCAGGAAAGCCAATGGTCTCCTGGGGTGCACTGGGAAGAGTGTTGCCAGCAGGTGGAGGGAGGTGATCCTGCCCCTCTACTGAGCCCTGGTGAGGCCTCATCTTGAGTACTGTGTCCAGTTCTGGGCTCACCAGTACCAGAGAGACATGGAGCTACTGGAGAGAGTCCAGCGTAGGGCTACAAAGATGATCAGAGGGCTGGAGCATCTGCCCTACGAGGAACGGCTGCGAGAGCTGGGCCTCTTCAGCCTGGGGAAGAGAAGACTGAGGGGGGATCTTATCAATGTGTACAAGTACCTGAAGGGAGGATGTCAAGGGGATGGGGACAAACTCTTTTCAGTTGTCCCGTGTGACAGGACAAGAGGCAATGGGCAGAAATTGAACCACAGGAAGTTCCACCTGAATGCGAGGGGGAATTTCTTCCCTGTGAGAGTGACGGAGCACTGGACCAGGTTGCCCAGAGGTTGTGGAGTCTCCTTCTCTGCAGATCTTCAAGGCCCGCCTGGATGTAACCCTGTCTAACATGCTCTAGGTGACCCTGCTGAGCAGGGAGGTTGGACTAGATAACCTCTGGAGGTCCCTTCCAACCATACTGATTCTATGATTTTGCTGATTGTGTGGGATGCGACCTTGCACATAGATGATTTGAGTTAAATAAAAGCTAGTATAGGAATAAATGTACCTCTAGAAAGAAAAAAAAATGCTAGATTTCTGACTGATTTTTCACAGGGCAACAGTATAGTCCATCTCAGAACTAAATCAATTACATTCTCTAATACTTCCTCTTGGCATATCATCTCTCATAGAAGTCGGATTTTCCCATGAGAAATAGGATTAGGTCTACCCCAGAAAATATTTTTGAAAAAAGAGATTCCACAAGTTTACTGAGGCATGTAAGCTGTTCTCCTAAGAGTTGAAAATCAGCTGTTCAATACTTTTTCAGTGGCACATGTTGAGTTGCCAATACATTGAGTTACATTTACTTAAACCATCTACATGCTCTTAGTCTTGTTGCATCCACGAATAAAGATGTAACTGCCTTTTAATCATTTCAGTAAATGGCTGAGTATGTTTATTATGAAAGAATATATTGAACCACAACAAATGATTCTCTAGACAGATAGCTGACTTTTCCCTTCACTTGCATTTCTTTGATAATTAAGTGTATCCTTCAGCAACATGCAAACCCTACCTATCACTTAAGAACTACAACATTTTTTGATTCTTCACATGGTAAGTTGCTTAGCATTCAGTAATAGGGGAAGAAAAAACCCAAACAGCATCATCATAAAAACTGTAACAGGGTTACAGTAATGACAGTGTTCAGAAAGACATATAAAAAGTTTGAAAAAATAAGGTATATATAAAAATAGGAGCCAGTCCAAGTGGAAACTGTTCTAAGATGACAAGTTCATGCAACAAGAACTTTTCAACTCCTCACAGGTTCCTAGTTGGCACCTTCTTCAAATTCCCAATAGAATTAATTTTTCTTGAAACAGACTAGTAGTATAAAAGTATAACTAAGTTATAAACCCTTAAGACAAATCCTTCCCCCCCCCCCCACACACACTATACTACATGGATTTAAACATAGTGTGTAAACCTCAATTTCTCTACAATGTTGTTGCTAACTGGCTAGTCACCGGGCTTATCTCAGACTGAAGAATTTCAAAAAGCACCTAAAATTAACAATCTCTTAATCTGAACACCAGAAAATTTAACAGAAGAGAATAATTCCATTTTGTTAAAGTAATGCTCAACTGGGGATGGGGGGAACCATTTAAGAGTCAGTGTTCTCACTTTTATGTCCACAGAAGACAAGATAACCAACCTGGATATTATTTCCTGTTCCAGTTTATCTGCAATCTGAATATAGAGTACTCATGCTTAATGAATTAACTAATGCAGGGCAAGTCTCTACTTGGTTACACCTGTTAAAAGTCTTCTCATTGTAAAAGTACATGTACATTATTCAGCCATTAAATTTGAATTAAACATTATTGTAGTAAAAAAGTCAGTATTTTAACCAGAGTTATGGAACATTTTTAGTATTTAAGGCAGTGAAAAGCAAATGCTAAAATATACCTAACAGTTTATTCAAATACACGTTTTTAAAACCACATTCTCAAATATATCAAGATTGTATCCTTATTAATACATTTATGTTAGCAAAGGATTAGATATCCTGATTACTCCAGCAAGATGAACATAATACAAAAGACCACAATGGTATTGTTTTCTGTACAGTGATCCTTCAAGAATCAGCAGATTTGTTGGCACCTTCTCCTTCAGCTTCCTGATAAGATCAATTTCCTTCACAATGAGAAGCAAGTATAAATTTCAGGAAAGCCACATTCAGTGAAATTAGACATCTGTGTTTTTCTTTCATTCTTACACATACCTGATAGGGATGATATAGGAAAACAGAAGGAGGAACCGGAAAAGGTTGCGATACCACGGGCCTACAAATCCTTGCAAGGTTACCATAACAATTGATAGAGCAACTAAAGCCAAAAACAGGGCTTTGGTCAGTTGATTCAGTTCCAGGTCCAGCAAGCCAACCTAGAGGAAGCAGCATAAATCAAGTTAGTCTTGAGTTTCTCTCAAATTGACACTTTTGCAGTGCAAACAATTAGCTATTATTGGCTTTTTATTCCTATTAAAAATCCATGCATTTGTAACATTTAACTGCATTTTGATAACTGAATTGATTATTGTTCCGAGGCCAGCATGTGATAAATGTTTCCTGGTTATAGGGCAATAACAATTCCCAGAATCACCAGGGGAACTGTCCCAGTTGGGCCTTCTGAATGCCTTTACATCTAACACACCCCTTCCCCCATTCCCCTGACCAAGAATGGAGAGATAGGAGGGAAGGGAGAAAAGATGGCTAAAAAAAACAAAAAAACAAATGAGCAAGAACAATTTCCTTCTATCACGGATGTAGCAAAAATACTGGTCATGCAGAATATATCTGTAGTGTGGCTACTGCTCATTTACTACTATAAGATCAGAAATATCTTAGAATCAAGAACCAACAGACAAATGCAACTGAGCTACCTTCTTACTTGTGTAACCAGTGCACTGTAACTTGTAACGACAGTACTCCCACATCAGTCTGTAAATCTGAATTCACATCATAGAAGCCTTTTCTAATTATATGAAATTTTCAATTATTCAAAATACAAAAACCTCAAGTGGAATATTCATTTTCAAACTAAAATAGTAGAACAGAGCTCCTGTTTTCCATGAGTAAAAAGGTACTTGATTTAGACACATTTTAGTAAAAATATTATGAGATCCTATCTTTCATCCACTTTTTCCTCATGAAAAACTATTTTAAAGCTATGTAACTAAGACTCTCACCATTTCAATAATGTATGCTGTATGCTAAGTATTCATACTCCACTTTTGGGGATGATACTACAGTCAGTCAAATACGTGGGAAAATTATGTCAACAAGACTTTCTTTGGCCCCTTCACAGATGCCCTTTTATCTCTAAGTCTTGCCAGTAAGACCAGTAAAACATAACACTTCCTTAGATAACAAAAAATCTGCAAATGAACCATTTAAATATAGTTCTTAAAAATTCCAGCAATCTTGCTTACATATGGGCTGTCTCTTCCCTAGAGAACTAGGCAGCTGAAGACCACAGCGGCTGATTTATCAGCTGCATTTATAAAGCAGCACAACGAGGACAAATATCTTGCAATTTCCGCTGCTTCAACTACTACATAGTTTATGCTTGAATTATTGAGAAAAATAGGTTTTTGGATTAAAATGAAGAAAAATTAAGCCAGGGAAGTAGAGCATGTTTCAAAGCCCAGATCCTTTTGCGTTGACAAAGGCAGCCTAAGTTTCAGGCCTCGCTGAGGATCAGATGAAGTCATTATTCATTCAGTCAGGGAAAAAAGACTCAATTACCTCAACCTAAAGATGCTATCAATGAATGCAAAGTGCATATTTTACTCTATTCATCCAAATCCCATTAAAAAGTGAAAGGAATGATTTAATCTGGCCTTCTAGAGTTGGTCTTTTTTTGTAATAAAATAAAGAATCACTGTCTTGCAATATGCATAACCACTACCTCACACTTGTTTTTCCTGCATCATAGTAGTGAAAGCCTATCTCTCCCAACCCTCCCCCAGCAAAAACCCCACCCCATAATAGAAATGAATAAAGAGCTTCTTTTGAAAGAATGCCACTTTTTGGACAGAAACATTAAATATAGTCCACTGCACACTGATACGTAGCTAATTCGAAGCATTAATACCTTTCTAATTGATGAAGACAGATGTGAATTTAAGTTTGGAATCCAACAAAAATGTTTTTGGAGTGATATTAAAACAACAAAAACCTGGTGAATACATCTGTTTTTTTCTGCACAGTAAAAGTCTCTTGTTCAAGAACACTGGTTTCTTACTAATGTTACCCTTTCAATATATATTGTACTACTGTCCACAATTTTAATATTTTCATTTATTAGTGCAAGTGAAGGCAATTACAAAAACCTATTTAAAAAGGCAGACAAGAAATTTTAATAAAAATGCATTCTCTGTTTCTCAGAAGTTAGTGACTGTAACATACTGAAATATACTTCAGTTTTTTTTTCCTGTCCCTTGCCACTTGAAACAACTTCTGTACTCAAACTTTGGAGCACATTATCCACTTATCTAGATTAAAAATATTCTGTCAGACATTTCATACTGCAACTCATTAATTTTTTCTAAATATTTTAGCTGATTGCCGAAAAGTAAGTAAACCTGATTTTAACTATACTATGATTTATCAAAACGCTTAGAAAGCATATCATGTTAAGATTTCTTTACTACCTACAATAAAATGTTCTATGTTTAAAATAATCATAACAGAATAGGTAAATATGATAATATATAAAATAAGCAATTTAAGAACTGGAGTAGTTTTCAACATTTATTGCTATTTCTCATACTTGCAAAGCAAATTTTCTTTTACTTGTCATAATATTTGTTTTATTTGAAACAACTGTGTTAACGAAATTAAACACACCATTGGAAATTTTAATCTCCAAGGGAAAATTTGTACATAATGTCTAAGACAACCACAATAGTTTTGCAAAGGGGCTGCTCTAAGATAATGAACACAATAATTGCCTGTATAATCTAAAATGCTACTAATGGCAACAACTGCAAATCCATTTAGCTCCTCTTTAATTTATGTATGAAGTTTTAAATAGCTAATGGTTCTCAGTAAAATAATGGCTTATACCAACAATAAAAAGTATGGCATTGTCTACTTACACAAAAAAACCTATCATTTTTCAAAATAAATTTATTTTCTGATTCAGTGAAAGATTAAAGATCTCGTTTTCACATTTTGGACTACAAGGCACAAGTCATTGTCTATGAGAAAAGTTTTAATTATAATTAACAGAGGTTGAAAGCAATGGAAAAAAATGTTTTGATTATTGAAGTAAAACACAAACAAGAATACTGCTATCACTGCTTTTGGGAAGCTACTGTAGTCATAGAAATTTTTGTAGCATTATAAGTAGTGTATTACCTGGAAAAAGAGAAAATATTTTCTCTATGCTAGAATATTAAAATGTAAAATTTAATGATGATTATTACTCAGGTTTCTAAAATAGTTTAGCCTACTGTTTTTAGATTGATTCAATTACAGTTTGAAGACCATTTGAAACAATTGCTCATCTTTTTATTTAAGTACTCAGCTTAAATATTATCAAGGAATTAAGGCAGTATCTCAGAGAGCCCCCTGTCCCCACACCCCTCCCTTCCAACAAGGTAATTATATTTCAGTAATCAGTCTGGTTCTGCACTGACAAACACTATATTGACTACAATGAAATTTCATGGTATATATATTTGTGATAGATATTTGCATTAAAAAAATTGAAGTTTTCTTTACTATTCTTAACACATGCTTCAAATTGGACTTTATTACATCTTGAATACTAGTCAATTATCCACTTTTTCATTAATTTCAAACTTTAGTCTAAATTAACTAGAATCCTAAAAGTTACATAGAATAACCATACAAGAATAAGGCAAGTAAGGATTTAAAATTACCAAAAATTTAAATAATGCCTTTTTGAAGTCTTGAGCTAACAAAAAACAAGGTTTAGCTAGCAAAAACAGTTGCTTCATGGCAGTTCATCTTTTGTAAAAAACGAATTTGTGTATAGCACATATGTATATACACATATGCAGTTAGTTGCATACTCTGAAGCTCTGTGGCTTATTTCAATAATCTTTTAAACCTTACAGTCCTTAGGAATAATAGATTCAATATCCTGTGTTTAAAGGCTAAATAAAAGGACACATCATTTAGAAAATGTTTACTGTGACATTAAAAACAGGTACAGCAGTTTTGAAAGCTGTAAATGTGCCTTTCTTGTTAATTCGAACAGTACTACTATAATTCAAATTGTCGCCTGTGCAGCTAACCAGATAGATCTTTTGGCAAGTGTAAGTACAACTGAAAACAAGAAGGTGAATTCAAGTTTATGAAACATCTTCCCCTAGTTCATTATACTCAGCAATGATCTGACAAATATGTTTCTCTATAAACATAAAATCCCTAAAATTTGCATATATCTCATACTTTTAATTACTAAATAACTCACTTTTAAGAAACAGATCCTAGGCAAGTAATATCTATAATACTACAAGAAATCTAACACTCAAACATTTCTTTCTCTGTCAATCACTGCAGATCTGCTTTTCCTTAATGCTTGTATAGTATGCTCAACAGCTCAAGAGCTTAAAAGAAACAAAAAACCCCAAGCAAAACTATCTATATTTCTCTAAGTAGTCTGGAATCCAATGTCTCTTTTTCTTTTCAGAATCAGGCTTTACATATAAAAATGAAGCCAAATTATTTATATTTCCCTCACTATCTTATTTCAATTTTTTGCTATAGTTTGACTGCAGGCTAGACAGGAGAGTGCTGCAATTGTCCAAAAAGGCCATATACAGTTTGGTCAGCAGAGGGTGCTCGAGATTGGAGCTGGCTACTGGTACAGAAAGCACTCGGGAGGCAATGCAGGAAAAGCCTAAGACTCCCTTTCAGGGTAACTCGCATTTCTATAGTAAAATTAATTTGACCTTACTTAGTCAATGGATAGCATTTATCTCATTTGTTTGAAATGCTCAGTATTAACTCTTCAAAGCAGTATTTTAGCACTGAAACTATTGCATTTTAACAAAAAGCTGTACTTCATATACCTACATACTGTCAGAGTGGTATCTTAAGGTACCAGTACTCAGATGCTGTGCTACTTTATGTTCTCTAACTTCACTATGTATTTGTCACATGTGATGATTGATAGAAATGTACACACAGGATATTAAGAAACCAGTCTCTATACAGGGACTGTGCTGTATTAGTAACATGCCCTCCTCTATTCACAGCTATCAATTGGAATTTTTTTTTCCCCAAGACCACCCATCAATTTAAAATAATTACTTCAATAATCCAAGTTACCTAGTGATAATGGAGATTCAACATCCCAAATCATTCATATAATGAAACTAAGATCTATTTTTCAACTTAAAGCAACTGAATGAACTTTACAGATATAGGTGCCCAAGATTTCATACATAAGAGATTCAGAGTTTCTAAGTACCCACAGCTCTCTTTACACACAATCAAAAATTAATGAAACTTGCATTTTTAAGGGAAAAATAAGGATTTAAAGATGCTTTGTTTTAACTGGAAAACTGTTCTGAGATTCGTATTTTTCATCTGTTACTTTTACAGAATCTTGCTATTTCCTCTTGGAGCTTGGTTTTCACCATTCAAGATTTTTCTAGTATACTCTCATGCAATGAATTCTTTAAATAGAGTATGAAATGCAGCTTTCCACAGTATTAAAACATGTTCACTGGAAACGGCTATTTTTCAGTTAAGTAGATTAAAGAAAAGATTTCTCTCTCAGATGAAAATAAGCTTTGTCAAAGTAACTGCAAAACTAGCACAGAGAAGAATTAGTCTCAAAGTTACTATCTGTCTAGAAATCATTATATATGAATTATTATTATAAATCACATACATATGTATAAATATATAAAAGTAAACAGTAACTGTTTGATGTATAGCTATATTAGGCTTTCAAATTGATGCAAATGAAAAAGCTGGCTGTTTCTATTAAAATTACGGTAATAATAATAAAAAAAACACTATAAAAGAGACCTAATTAAAATTAATAGAAATTCAAATTAATAGAATTCAGAAGTTTGTTATATACATGGCGAGTATTTAATGAAAAGATTTCATAAGTGTTATCAGAACTTTGTAGCTCTTTAAAAGACATCTCTGAAATTAATGCCTAAAATATGTATCTAAAGTTTCAGCATTTGCTTACTCCCCTTTAAAACGTAGATGTTCACAACTCACCTCTTTATAGAGCTAGATTTAGGCACCAGCAGAGGTTATTACAGTTTTTAAAGAGTTTATCTCACAAAGGGGCATTGGGAAGAAAAGGTCTGAGCGAAGGTTATCAAAAGGCACAAGGGAAATTTTCCCACTCCAAATTCAATTAAAGAAATTAAGTCAAGAGCCCATGAAGTTGAAGCTTGTATTAAGTTTTACTATGTCATTTTATCCCAAATCAACAACAAGCTTAATAAACAGTAGTTAGTTTTTATTTTTCTTTCCCCTCCATCTTATTCAAGATTAAGTTAAAAAATACATTTGAAATTTTCTTTTGTTTTAAATCATATATATTTTTATTTCATTAATGATACCTTGTTTTTCTAGAAGTTACAAGAAAGTTGGGAAGAACAAAAAGATTCCTGTTAGTTTCATCAGGAAACTGTGGCAGACATTAAGTCAGTGTTTAAGTCATAAATTACAGGGAAAGCAGAGCTGTAATCTTTCTTTGTGGAAATACTACTGAAGTAGTATGACACACAATATACAGATGATTAAAATGATTGAGGCAAATTTCTGAAGATGGTTTCACCAATAAATGCAAGTAAAGAACAAATGAAGAAAAAATTGTAAGAATCTACATTAGCAGTATGCAATTTTTTCTTTGGTGAAGCACACTTACAGAATCTCCTTCCTTTTCACCTAAGTATTTCAATTAAGTTTAAGACAACCAATTATGCTTTAAGTCCATCATCAAATCTGTCTGAGAACAGGTCTAAGAGTTAACAGAATAAGAATGTAAACACAATCACTTAGGTTTATCTCCATAGTAAATTGGGGCGGAGTGGGGGAAAAATAACCACAAAGCATTTCATAGTTTGTCTCAAAGCATTTGATGATGCTATTGCAGAGGAAAATATGAGAAGAAAGCTTTTAAGTTAGTTTACTTCTGCTGTCTTATGACTGCATCAAATTTTTGTTTCTATGTATTCTTGAGTTTATAAATCTGCACTTGGTATGCAAGCTGTGGACAAATATTTTCAAAATGTCCAAGCTGCATTGTGGAAGAAAAAGCTATACATGTTTATTTGCAGTGAAAAATTTAAACAAGACGAACTTGAAAGCAGCTCACTACCATGGAAAATAAGCAGTAGTCTCATCTGAGATGAATTAAATGACAGAACTAAATGATAAAATAAAGAGATGAATGCCAAAGAAAGTTGGGGGGGGGGGGGGAAACAAAACTCTTGCTCAAGTTCAAGTGGAAATACATAAAACATATCTAGACTAAATTTCTACAACCAGTTAAGGCTTGGGGAAAACAATTCTCTTCAATGAAAACTTCTAGATCAGCTTTCCAACTCAACTACATGGTAAACATTATGACATAAAATCCAGAAGTTAGTTTTATTTTAATATACTTATGAATAAAAATAGCCGCCTTCCAAAATGTGATTCAAAATTTTATAGAAGAATTTTTGTACTTAATTAAAAATCTGTTTTTAATCCAGAACAGAGTGCTTAATATTTCAAAAATGACACTTGCCTAATGTTTGAGTGCTGAAATTCAGTATCAGGATTGGGTGATCAAGTTGTCTATATGTGTGTCTGGCTGTCTTTTTTCACCCACAGAAATGAAATTTATTACATTTTTTTGATATTTTGGACATCATTATGTTCATCAGCTGAAACAGTCTTACTGCTATTACGCAAACAAAAATATCTCAGCACAAACGTAAACTCCAGCTTTTGTATTTATATTCTTAAAGGCATTTTATGAACCATTTCATACTTAATGGTTTGTAAGCAATCCCAACAGTTGGGAATTGTGTGAAAAGTTGCTCAGATTGACAGATAAAGTGAAAAGGTCTGTATTAATTTCCAAATAAAGAAATGCATGCAGTGGTATTTCACTATGATTATACTCTAAAGTACCAATTAGAACGCATCAGAAACTAGAGCAAGTTGACACTCTACAATAAAGCAAATAATTTCCAGTTGGAAGGGCAGAAAATGTTAATATGCAATGCTCAAGACTACAAGAATCTTTGTAAAAGGAAGTAGCTAATAAGGTTTAATGATGCATGTCAGGAAGCCACAGTATGTAGGGAAACACAGCTGGCTTCATTTTGTAAACTATTTGATATACACATCTTTCTCATTCACGATTATCAGCTGTGCAAGTGCCACAGGGGACAGTTTAGCCTTCAGATCAGGATATTCTTCTTGTTCTCTAAATTACAAGTAAAATACATTAATATAATATGGTGCTGTAGGCTAGTGCCCTGACTAGAGCTTATCTGCTTACAAAAAAAAAAAAAAAAAAAAAAAAGGATTAGAGAAGTCTTCTGTAAGATTCAGTCAGAACAGTCTTACCAGAATAAATGGGTTTAATAATACTGAAATAATAAATATATTCATAATACAAATCCACATACATTTTTGGATGGCAGACTAAACCCCTGACAGTCATATCAATGACATGTTCATTGTAATCAATTCCAAACCACTTTAAGATGTACTCCTCTTATTAAAGTAAAATTAATAAAGAAATCAAGGGTATTATTGATAAGTCACAGCTATGCAAGGCAATACGCATCTTGCTTTACTGCAATCAAAGTTGTTCAGAGTGACTGCAATATGCAGGTGACAGCAATTAGCAGCAGATGACAGAAGTACTTTGAATTTGTACCAGATGGCAGCTAAGGGTCATTGGAAGCTAGCAAACCTTTCACAAGGAAACTGTTGTGTAATGCAACTATAAAACTCATAAGTACTTAGAAATAAATTATTCACATTCTTAAAGAAAATTGGAAGGTCGAAGTTAAATATAAAATATTATGCAGGGCTTTGAAAGCCCACCTACTGTTTACAGAATTAAATATGGTTAAAAATAAAATACAGGGTCAGCTAAACCTCACAATGCAGAAGGGCATTTCAGAGCTAATAAGAACACCAATTAACATATTTGTTAAACAATTCAAATCTGTCATATGGTAAGATCTAGATAAACCTACTAATTTTATCTTCTATACATGAAGTCATACAATGGCAGATTTGATTTTTTTCAAAACCTCAAAGACACAATTAAGGCATGTGGGCTTACTGGTAGAGGTAACAGAACATCTTGCAGAAAGAGAGAAATAACCCCCAACCTATCCATTAAAATACGTACAGAGGTATAAACAAACAAGATCAGTTTCTCATAAAAAGTTATCAACTTCTGTTGCAGTACTTGGAGACTAAAGAAATATGTTTCAGAATTCAGAACAAGAAAAATCCTCATAGTAATTCTGGTCTCAGGCAAGGCTAAAAAACGCAAAAGGCAGGGGGACTCCCTTGGGGAACATTCTGCGTAAGGACAACGCAAGAGTAAGAATCCAAATAAATATATACTTGGGTGCAAAAAGGAAAAAGGGAAGGGAAAGATGCATACTTGTAATACAATGTACTAATAGTTAACACTTTGTATTTTTGTCTAGTGCTCTCAAGAGAGGTTTCACACATGAAGGACAAAAAGATGCATCTCATCCACAAAAAGTAATTCCCTCAACCGTACCCCTCAAACATACTGCAAATACACATGACTTTGTTTCAACTTTTAAAATTTTAGTTCTAGAGAGAGGTCCCCAACATGGAGTAGAGCCCCAAACTAGGTACTGCATAAGTACCTAATACACTGAAGTGCTTGCTAATCTAGAAACAAGCCAAACTGATTTGAATATGAAGGAGAAAGTAATAATACAGTAAGAGCTAAAACAAAACCCTAAAATTAGAATAAATGGTGGTCATGCAGCCAGACAGCCTTTGGGTAAATACGATAGCAAGGAAGTTACAAGATGCATTTAGAAAAGGTCAACTAAATGGCTACGCGTGTATTTGTGGGAGTCTCTTCCCATGCATGAAAATGTAAGAAATCAACCATGTATTAAAAAGTTGGAGCCAAGTACTTGATAGCAGAGCAGATAAAACTTCTTTCAGTACAACTGCTGAATGTTAACAGGAAGGTGACAGTGTTTGATAGGCTAGGAAAGCAGCAGCACATGGAGGGATGCTGAGCAACAGCTGAAGAGATGAATTAGGATCACAATGTTCTCAACATGGTTGCAAAATGGGTTCAAATTAACCAGAACAGTATTTTTTCAAGGACAAAGGACCATGACAGATGAAGAGCATTCTTTGACAATTTTAGCTATGCCTAAAAATTAATTCTTTCTTCTTCAGAAAGGTCCTGCAAGGTCAGAGGAAGACAAGAATGCATAAGAAGATTTGTGTGGAGATGACTGGTAGAAAGAGGTGCTGGAACTGCTTGAAATACCAGAGAGTAGAATAATTCCATGAGCAAGCAATGTGCCCTTAAAGCCAAGAAGGCCAATGGTATCATAGGGTGCATTAGGAAAAGTGTCATCAGCAGGTCAAGGGAGGTGATCCTCCCCCTCTACTCAGCCCTGGTGAGGCCAGACCTGGAGTACTGTGTCCAGTTCTGGGCTCCCCAACAAGAGAGACATGGAGAGAGTCCAGTGTAGAGCTACCAAGATTAGAGCACGAAGATATGGAGCATTTCTCTTATGAGAAAAGGCTACAAGGGCTCCTTCTCCAGAGATATTCAAGGCCCGCCTGGATGCAACCCTTTCTAACATGCTCTAGGTGATCTTGCTTGAGCAGGGAGGTTGGACTAGCTGATCTCCAGAGGTCCCTTCCAAACGCAAGCACTTTGCGCGATTCTGTGATAAAAAGACGGAGAAGCAGAACAAGCAAAGGGGGAGATATGATCAGAAGAAAAGGATACGCAGTATGAGGCATCCTGGTACTTTTGGAATCACATTTGAGACAGGGGGAGCATACATACAGTAGGCAATGAAAACACAATGAATCAAAAAAACGTCAACAGTTCTTTCAAAAGAAGGTCCCTAACCACTTTCAAACTTAAACTAGAAAGAACTCCATGCTGTAACAAGAAAACAGAAAAAGCTTCTCTCAGACCCTGAAGCCATCAGTAAGAATTGTTCTTTCAGTAGAGTCACGTCATCCATCTTCCTTTTATAAAAGAAGTTTTTAAGTGGATTCTTGGAGACTATGAGATTAAGCAGAGATTTCACAAAGTCTCCAAATCATAAACAAAATGAAATAGAAGGCTATTATGTATAAACAATGTTTTGGGATGTAGTCCAAAAGATAGGATGGGAAGAGAACGAGCTTTAGGAACAAGAACAGTAATCCACACTGCAAACTTATCCAGGAAAAAAATATTCACAATCTTAAACAATATTCACAAACCAGTATGAACTGGAATACTGACTTCAATGTTAAAACTATCCTTAAGCTTACACATTGAACTGAGGTAGAAAAAGTATTTGTTAAGAATCTGACAAACAAATCTGTTACATTAAGAGTGCACACAGAATTAGGCATTTTAGCTTGTGGTCACCATGTTCAGCCTATATCAAAACAAATACCATGTCCTGATATGTATGCAACTTCCCCTCCACTTAGATATGCATCTCCGTAGAACTAAGATTCCAGGTCGCATGACTCATGGTGGTTAGTGAGCCATCCATATCAACAGAAATACATTAGACTTCAATTATATAAATTGTGTTCTATATACACAAAAAAACACACAGAACATCTGTTTTTCTGTACTTGCTCTAGATAAAGAGAATGCTAGCCTGTTAAACACCACCTGTAGAGCATACAATAATCCAAATAAATGACATCATGATCAGAAGAGTATCTATTTGAAGAATGCTACTATCACAGAATCATAGAATCAGTAAGGTCAGAAGGGACCTCCAGAGGTTATCTAGTCCAACCTCCCTGTTCAGCAGGGTCACCTAGAGCGTGTTAGACAGGGTTACATCCAGGCGGGCCTTGAAGATCTCCGGAAAAGGATACTCCATCACCTCTCTGGGCAACCTGGTCCAGTGCTCCGTCACTCTCGCAGGGAAGAAATTCCCCCTCACGGTCAGGCGGAACTTCCTGTGCTTCAATTTCTGCCCATTGCCTCTTGTCCTGCCACACGGGACAACTGAAAAGAGTTTGTCCCCGTCCCCTTGACATCCTCCCTTCAGGTACTTGTACACATTGATAAGATCCCCCCCTCAGTCTTCTCTTCCCCAGGCTGAAGAGGCCCAGCTCTCGCAGCCGTTCCTCATAGGGTAGGTGCTCCAGCCCTCTGATCATCTTTGGATCCAGTCTCAAGATGTTAGTTTGACATTTCAGTCATCTTTAATAACAACTTAAAAAATATGAGTATATTTTGAACATATTAATCAAAAATGAATCTCTCTGTATTCCTCCTTGTATAATTATTTTCAATAGTTAAAAAAAGAGCAGATTCGGAAAAATATGAAAAGAACTATTCAAATTACAGAACAGGATGCAAGCAGGAAAATACCTAAACAATTCATTTAACTGAAAAAGAAAAGATTACAACACATCTTGATCATGACTTCAAGCACCTAATTAGGGCAAAACCACCCAAATCTAAAACCTTCTGATCTATCTAACCTTCAGCCAGCCAAAGGAAATAAATTTCATAGTGAGTAACTTTTGGAATAGCTAACTCTATACATTGTGTTGATTCACCACATTGGTGAAGTCTTGATTTAAAGGCTGATTCTTTAATATATGCTCAAATTCAGCTACGCATTACTGGACTTGAAAGAGTGATGGTTAGATAGAGAGAGAATAGTTCGACCCTTGTTATACAGCAAGTCAGACGAGGCAATTGCAGTTGATCTCAGGATAGAAAGCAGCAGTGCAATTTAACTTTCAGACTCTTTTTCACCAGAAAAGAAATAGAAATGACTACAGTGACTCTGTTCTCGGTAAGAGCTCCTCTACTTGTGTTATTCTGAAATCAGTAAGTAAAAAGCCAAGAAACTATATCCTTTCAATATATGTAGTATTCAGAACAGTCATCTGTGAAAGAGGTTCCCTTAACCAACACCTTGAAAAAACTAAGGTTTTAGTTCCAACGAAATCAGAGGATACTCCTGCCCATTTAGAGATTAAAGTTTTAATGCAACAATATTCAACAACAAAATCAATCCTTAAACTTTTAAAATACACACTATGCATTGCAAATTTAAATACGAAAAATTCAACTCCAGTAGGTTGCATAACATCCTCCTTATAAGGAGGAAATCAAAATCATACTAGATTTCAACAACTAACAGCCAACTGACCCAAGTAAAATACAGTTTCAGCTGTAATTCTAGTATTGCTTTTTCCTGTAATTCAAATTATACTAAAATATATCTGATGATCCATTTTAAATTCCAAGCTCGACTTCCAATCTGAGTATATATGTCCATGCAATTATGAACAATTAATGGATTTTAACGTACATGAACAGAATGCTTGGAAATGCAAATTGAAGAAAATATATAAAACGAATTAGAACAAGACACAAATACACATTAAACAGTATGCCTACCAAACTTATCCAATGTGTAACACTGAACGTTTTTCAGTTGATATATAAGTAACATGAACTTGATCCTTGGAGACAAGCAAGATAACCTCTGTCGTCTTTGGAAAAGTTTGTAAGTGCATACTAAATCTACAACAGTTGATTTAACAACAACGTTAATGGATTGAAATGTATGTCAATGCAGTATGTAACAAACATAACAGAAGTCAGAATTATAGCAGTATATATTTTTTAAAATAATCTACACCTTAAAAATATTCTATTTTATGCCAGTAAAAATAGAATCAGACACACTCTGGCTGTTTAATATTACACAATGAGGAAATGCAAGCATTATCTTCAACTTACTCTCGAAGTATGATAAACAAATGGCTTAGTAATGTCTGAAACTGAGAAGACTTCTAAATGCTTATAACTCACAATACTTTGTATCACTTAATACTTCCCTTATCATCCACTCACTTCCAAAGTAGTATACAATATTCAACTGCCAGGAGAACTATTTCATTCATAAGCTCCCTGTTTATTATTTTGTAGGCTACTTCTCAAACAATTGTTAGAAGTATTGAATAAAACATTAGGCACACTTGACTTTCTAGACAGCCCATACTTCAGCTCCAAGTTATCAGAACTTTTTAATTTTAATAATGAGCATGTGCATCTTTATTCAGGAATGTATATAGAACACAGTTTCACAATTAAGTTTAAAGGTTTCAGCTTCAAAAAAAATACACTGAAGAAAAAAATACATATAAATATCAGTGGCAATTGTGATACATTACTCTTGTTAAAAAACACCTGCTATACAGCACATAATCCTAATTCAGAAAAAATCTGCAATGGTATATTTTCGTATCTTAAATATTTTGGTTGCAACCATTTCGGGTTGTGCTGCTCTTGGCAGCATCTCGCAGATAGCACATTAAGAAAGCAGTACAGTTCTAAGTGACCAGATGCAGGAATGAGCACTGTCTGCGAGCCCATGCCATTTGCCCCTACTACCTCCAACTCACAGTAGCTACCTGTTGCCAACACTAGGATCAACTCTAAATGGCAACAAAGCTGTGAGGAGCAAGGCAAGGGCAAGAGCAAACTCCTGCTGCACACAACACTGGAGACTGCAGCTGAAAGGAAATATCCATTTTGGGTTGCCTCTTAACAGCTCACTAGGGCAATCAATATTAGCAGACTACACAAGCGATTACATTTTTGTATTACTTTTTGTAGAATGATAAAATATCAAATGTTTAGACACATACATTTTACTCCAAACCACGTTTTTTAGCCTAGTCAGCTACAGGTGAAAATATATATATATATATGTTTGTGTGTGTGTGTGTGTGTGTGTGTGTGTATATACACACACAAACATATATATATATATATATATATATATATATATATTTCTGGGGGATAAGCAACATTTTTGCCTTACCATAGCTTGACCTGCTTTAAAGGACTTCCTTAGGCTGTTTTGAGAGATTAATCTCTTCTAGGGACTACTGCAGAAATGACCTACTCCACTACTGATCCTTCCTAAAATAACAGTGTGAAGTGACATTGAACTGCTGTACTGAAATCTGAAGCATTCTTATTTAAAACTTGCTAAAGTAGAACAAAGTCCAAACACTTTAAGTAGGAGCCTCCAAAAACCTAAGTGAAATAGCTCGGATCATCATCAAGTAAAATTCTTGGTGATAACAACAAAAAAGTAGCAACTAAAAATATGTAGTAACAAAAGTGAAATAACTGATTTAGACAGGCTTATGGCTAGTGACTTGCCTTCTGGAACATACAATTATTTTCCTCCTATATTCTTGCAAGGAGGAATAGCTTGAACATTGTCATAGTTTTACGGCTATGAGTAAAGTCTTGGGCTTAATGCAATCAATGGAAGAGTTTACCACCAGCTCTGAAGTATACAGAAACAGATTTTACTGAGTGTTTCATATACTTCGCCTTGCAGTGGGATTGTATAAAAAAAAGTGAAATCTGGTGCAATTAGCAAATAGCAAATTCAACATCCATGTATCAAGTAGCATGATAGTACTAACATAGAAAAGAATCTACTCATTTCAGTATTTGAGCAGCAATTAGGTTGACAGAGTCAAAAGGGGTGTAGTGATGCATTCCATCTTGCTACAGGCTTCAACTACAAAATTACACGTAGCCTGAAAAGATCTACCAGATAACTGCATATGCCAATTTCATAGTGTGTCTAATTGTTGATTTCAGAAGAAATCTCAAGTCAGTATGTTCTGGGACATTTTTAACTCATTAATTAATAACATGCCACACTAGGGAGCAACTTTAGCCTGGGGATACAAGAGCAAAATTGATAAAACAAGTGATGATCTAGTCATGTTATTTTCTGGATGACAAATAAAATACATTAGGATCAGGTCTGCTTTAAGGCTAAAGATATGTGTGCACAAACCCAACAGTAACAGTATTCCAGATATACTAGCACTATAATATGAAGTTATATGAGAAATGATGACCAGCATCTTAAATTCAGCACTTTAGTTACTGAATTTTTTTCCTCTGATCTCTTGTGACTTAATTTCCCATTTGTAATATTACCATGTTATTACTTTTGGAGAAAAGAATATAAAAGAGAAGACTATAAAAAAACCTTGCTATTTGAGAAACATCAGTATTGTGAATAAAATTGTCCCAACTCCAGAAAAAAACCAATCATCTCTTCCTGCATGCTATTCAATTTTGCCTGAACAGGACTGTACAAGAAAAACAGAATACTGTATTAAGTTGGTTTGTACTTAGCAAATTCTATCCACCTATGTGCTCAAACAAGTCAGTCAACTTCCAAGTGTTTACCAAGACTTTGCTCTCCACTTTTAGTTTGTTTGTTTTGCTTTACACAGTGATATAAATGCAGTATTTCTTCTAGTTTTCTATATATAAAGAAAACTAGAAATCTTAGTTTCACTATGTAGAATTTTACTTTTTCTGCACTAATCATCATTAGGATTGAAATCTTTAGTTCCTCACTTTGCTATGTCAGTTAATGGAGTTACTGCTAACAATAAAGGTAGATATTCATGCTGGCTACTCACAGTGAAGAAAGGACACAGAAATCTTGCCACTGGTTTGCCAAGACAATGATCACAGTTTCCAAGTGTCACTCCTAGGTTTTGGAAGAACAATAGGGGGTCCTCTGTTATTCCACCCTTCCTCTCTAATCTTCTTAGGAAAGAGTTCTTTTGTTGCCCTTCTTATCTGACACCATTCTGCCCATCTCACTAAGACACTCAAGTCTTTGGGAGAGGTTGTTCACTTGACACTACTGTATTATCAACTGAAACAAACCAAGTATGAGAATTTCCCTATAGGAGAATTGATAGGATCAGAGCTATTTATAGATACATGTAGTATTAGCACTTTTTTTTTTTTATTGAACACTGCTTCCTCAGCAAAAGAAAGCAGCAAGAGATGGAAAGCAGAGAAAGGAGAAACTTAGAGGTAAGCATGTGGTTATGTGCTGCCTTGGACTGAGGTTCTGGATAGAGGAGGTAAACTAAGTTATTTGGACTACTTACTATCTGTAGGTGACAATGTTCTTGATTGTGTCCCATATGAGAGGGACTCTTAATACTCTTAAGCACAGCAGAAGAGACTCCAATAGAAGGAAAATGCTACATAACTTTTGCTTGTCAACTAACTTTTTCTTTTAAACTGCTCTTTGTCTAAAGATCTATAAATCCTTGAAACATCTCAATAAGAGATGCACGGTAGTTTTTAAGGTGGTCATGCTTTAATTCTAGCCCCTACATGTAAAAATCATAGAAAGTTATTTCCGTCTCCCCTGTTAAATAGACTATGAAGATCATCAAGTGGCCAATGAAATAAGAAAAAACATGCAAGCAAGGTTATCTGGCTCTCAGGGTAGCAGCATAGCAGAATAGAGTCAAGAAATTTTTAAGGCCCTTCTGAAGCCCTCTGGGGAACAGCAACAACTGTTTTTACTGTCTTATGGGGTTCATGGGCAGTTCTCTCTCCTCAGTCCATACCTAACACATAAGAATTACGAGGTGATTCTCTTTCTCTGAAGAGAAGTGGCAAGGTGCACACTGTTAATATACATACTCACGAACATAGAAATGCAAGCCTGACTCACTAACATCACTCTTAGAGGTGGAACTGATAAGGACAGTTTATTAATGCAACTACAGTATGTTGGACAATCAAACTTGAGGACATTCAAAAAACCCTGTCAAGGAAGGAAAAATGCGTATTTTGAGGACTGGAAATCCTAGCTGACAGGGTAAATTTGTGGTGAAGTGGTATGGGTTTCTGGAACAATACAAATATACTTCAGCCCGTTTCACTCCAAATAAAAGAATTTGAAGTGTGTGGAGGGAGTAAGTTTGTCTTTAAAAGAAAAACTTTCAAAAAAAAAAAAAATACCCACATAAAATGAGAGGAGAGGGGAGAAGATGCAGAGAAGCTTTTTACATGTAGAAAAGTAGATCTGATCAGCAATTTATTGCTTCTGGCTCATCTGTGAATCTGTTTTCAAGTAAACAAGGGCAACAACAAGCAGAAAGCAATATCAGCTATTAGGTTTTCATCTCTGTTTAAAAAAAAAATTAACAAGTCAGCAAAGCACCAGCCACTAGATATGCAGTGTTTAGCTTTCAGGCTAGATAACATTTAGGAAAAATAACAAACAACATTGCTATTTTAATGAACACTGAATAGTTACTAGGAAGTTTTACATCTAATATTAAAACATTAAGGCAGATGCAGGTTTCTATCATAAGGCAAAAAAAATAAGTGTTTTGAATTTTCCTTACAAAGATTAACAATATACAAACTATTTTTGTACTAATCTCAAGCACACTAGGTAAATTAAATGCTGTTTCTCCTTAGGAGACCCTGCTCATTTCTCAGTAGTTCTACTTACAATAATTTCTAATCATTTAGATATATTTCAGTGTACATTCTGAATATATATTTATTGCATAGGTCAAATCATTTTAATGTTTCAGTCTTAGTGTGCAAAATATATTCCCTCAAGTTTATTCCCTTCTCCCCCCCCCCCAAGAATGTCTTGTTTTTTCACTTTTACCTGCAAAATCTGTTTCTGCTGGTGGATACAGGTCTACTTTCACAGAAATGCCGTCCTAGCAAAGTTGTTTACTACTAACAACAAAACTGCAAAAGCAGTTATAAATTTAGATAAACACTACTCTACACTTTAAATAGGAAGAATGAGAACATTGCAAGATGACAGACAAAATAAATAAATAATCTTAGTTTGTAAATTTCCTCCTTGGTTAACTAATGCCTATAAACGACCTTTAGCATCGACAAGTCCAAATTCATCCAGAAAGCCAAGGTTTAGGCACATCTATCCAAACACAATTGATTACTGATTACAGCATTGTGAAGAGCACAATTCAATCTGTGTTTTTTTTTTTTTTTTTTTGTTTTTTTGTTTTTTGTTTTGCTTTGTTTTTTAAAGGTTGGAACTGCATTCCATATTAAGATGATGTGAATGCCAATGAGACAGAATAGTCATCACACTACAATAATCTTGATGTTACCATTTCTACATTTATGTAAAGCACAAAACGTGTATCATTTTAGACTGAAATTAAACCTTCTCAGAAATATCTTTTCTTTATATTGTTTGGAATTAAAAACATTAAATTGATCCATTATGAAAATTCTCTTCTCTCTGTCTCTCTCACCCTGTGTTTTTCAGACTGTGTTTGCATCCTTAGGCAATGAAACAATTTTTATAATTGTAATAAAACAAAAGTGTTGACTTTAAGTTAAGAAAATTGTTGCCTGAATGACTAAATACTTCAAACACAATAAATTCTTCTAAGTTTAACATATAAACAAACCGTATGCTTGAACAGCTACATACATTTCACAATTTCTGATACATAAGATTGAAATAGTTTAAACAATTTTAGTCTTCTTCTGCTCAGTGTTTATAGAACAAGTTTGCAAATTTGCCAAAGAAATACAGTTTATAGTACAAAGTACAGCAGCAATGTTATAGTCCAATGAGAAGTAGGACTGAACCATCTATCTTAGAACTGTATTTCTACGAAGAGCCTAATAAGGAAAGTTACATGTTCATGCCTTTCTTGCTAGTTCCTTGCCACTGAAGTTTGTTTGGTAGTGTAAACTGAGACTCTCAGATTTCAGTGTCTGCTTTCTCCCAAACTCAAAAGATATGAGTGCCACTTAACTATATCCCCAACAAGAGCGTATCAATACATTTTGCAACCAAATCTCTGGAATATGTTTGAACTTTAAAAATTGTCTCCAAGCAATATTTGGAAGAATTCTTCTCTAGAGCAGAAGAGAAGACAGACTCACCAGACTTACTTCCTCTGGAGTTTGTAGCAATATAACTGATTATTTAATTCCAATTCTAATTCTTTCAGTAGTAGTTTGGTGTAGATTTTTTGTCTGTTTAAATCTTTGATCTCCCAACAGTAATATCCCTTTTATCTCAAAGGTTAACTATTTTAAAGTCCATTTGCCTTCTTTTTGGCTCCTAATGCTAAGCACCCTGCCCACGGTCTAAACATTATTTTCACGCTTGAGAAAATACAGATAGATTCCCTCTCACATCCACAGAGGAAGAATGAACAGACTTCAGCTGTTCTACTTGTTCTGCCACCTGCAACATAGCTAACCAGTACAAAATAATACCTAGTCAGTAGATGCTTTATCTTCCAGAACCATGCAAAACAATCTCATCCCATGGTAGAAAATAGAGAGAGAGCAAGATGCTAACTCCACAAAAAGGTTGTGTTAAAGATGTATGCAAAAATGTACACTAGACTGACAATTACTTTCCACACTGAAAAATATTTTATCATTTACTCATCTGTGATGGTAATAGTGTTTTCTGCAGAATAAGTTCAGTTCCCAAAGCCATCCTTATTTGTCATGCTACTTGTGTAGTAGGTTACTGCTTGAATAAGTACACTGAGTCCATGGGGTGGGGGGTGGAGGTGGGGAATCGCACAGAATCCATTTTCATATTTACAAACTAACGTGAAAGATGGTTGATTATGGTCTTTAAAAATAGTTTCAAAAGAAGGTCTTCACCTGTTCAGTCTGACTGACAGTTAATGTTAAAATTTTTGAAATATTTAAAATAGAGCATCTAGACATTTAGAGTAGATCATTTTACATATACTATATTAACTTCATTCTTCGCATTTAGTAGATTCCTAGCAGTTAAATACGGTACAAAACAAAGAACTAAGCCTCTCTGAAGAACAAATGGAGGTACGCAGAGTATCCCAGAACCTAGAAGATCAATGATTCCTCAAAAATCCTTTGGACAACTGATGAGTACAACTTATTTATGCAAGCATCATCTGTCTTATCAATTGCAGATGAAATATTTAAAAGTATGATTTTCAAGTGTCCAAAAGTTAATTGATTTATATTCTCCGCTATATTGATACTGCCATATAACCCAGATGTTGTTATTAAGATTTTGGTGGAGTAGGAGATGGAGGAGGCAGTATTACATTTTGCTTCTCTAATGCTTCATGAAAATTATACATTCATTTACGTTCACATTGCAGATGAAAGAACACAACTTTTAATTGTTAGCAGCTGTAATATTAAAGCATTATGCAAGCGAAGGCGGTACATGCATTGTCATAACACAAGAAACCATGCTGCATCTTGTCAGCATGCTACTGGATCTCTTTATTGTTGGTTTATCTGCTACTTAATCTGTTGTTGATGAAAATTTGGAGCAACTATTTTAATATTACTAGCAATTCTAAAGTCTCAGGGTATTTTAAACACAAATCCTGTTATCCTTTATCAGTTTTCTGCATAAAACATTCACACAAAAAACTGACAAGTATTAATTAAAAACCTAATATCCCTCCAGAGTCTCTTGAATTTGTCGAGCCTGTTACAGTTAGGTAAACTACTCTATCATTTTACCATATTAAGTATTTTCATTTTGAATGCTTGAATCAGTTATTAGTCAAACATTATTCATAACTTTTAAAGAATGGTTCTTTTACTAAAGGGTTCAGCATTTTACTGGATGGAAGAGAAAATTATGCACCATAAAGATTCTGGTTCCATTTTATTCTATTATTTTTAAATGTATGTTACAAAGATTAAAATAATAAAAGGCCATTTTAATCCACATAATGGCACATATCACTTGTCTGTCAATGAGACATTTAAAAGCATCTCTTCATTAGAAACATAAATCAATACACTTGAGTGATTGCAATAGCTGCTTCAAGCAATTTGTATTATCATTCCATTTCTTGATGTTCCTACTCAGACTAACTTATTATGAATGGTGTGAAAATAGCAACCTGTCACAATTGATTTTTTGAAAAATTTTTTGTAAGAATTTTTTTCCTTTAATACAATTAAGTATCTTCTGTCTAAATACAGGTGTAGGTTGTAAGATACTGTCTACAACTGAAGTAGTATCTCTTTGTAATTGAGTTCCTCCCTCTCATTCACATTAGAAACATTGCTGATGAAATGAAGAGCTATTTGCATTATTTTGAACTGGAATAATCTTGTACAGAGGAAGCACTCATCCTTTTGGCACCTTTCCAGCAGATAAATCTCTTGAAGATACTTTCAATGCTAACAAAAATCCCTGGAAGAAGTTCTCGGTACTGACTGGAACCTCAGTTATCTCACTCTCCTTCCTCTGGGAAGGAGTACAACTTTTAGTAGTTTAAGTATTAGAAGCATTCCTATAAGATATTGTGCAGTTTTGGTCAAATACTTCTCTCAGGAAGTAAACAGAAATTAATAACTAGTTGTGATATAGAAGTATAAAAATTTGTGGATGCACATTTATACTTAGATGACTAATACTTTTATTAGTACCTGTATCAGTCTTATTTAAATGAAACAGTATCTCTAAGAATAATTTTACTTCTGAATGAGACCCAGAATAATTTAGCTTCCTCAGCAGAATAAATTCTGCCTGAGTGAACTTCTTACTAGAAATTGAAGTCAATCTAAGACACATGAAATACACCAGAAAAAAAGTTTTCAGGTCTTTGTGTTTAGGTATGTCTATTTTAAGTTTTAAGAAAACAAATGTAGCAGATCATATAGTAAGCATAACTTACCTTGTTTTTTGGATTGGATGTGTTCATTACACTTCGAGTTTCCTTCCCTGTGTAAATGACAACACCAATTACTGTCCCTGGGTGAGGGGAGAAGGAAAAAAAAGAAAAAAAAGGTAAATCAGAGGTGTCGAGTAAGTAGCTAAGAAGAAAAGTTAGTAGAACAAAAATCTTAAGTTACAGTCCTTCAAGCAAATCAATTTTACAAGGAAAAATCCAGACATTTATACAATGCACTTAGTATCATGAATTTTTTTTCCCTACTCCCTAATAAAAGGATCATTATCACTTTCTTTTTTTAAAGTTGACATTCATAGAATGACAAACTACTTTCATTCTTTTCAATGGAATTAACAGTTTAAATGTAACTGGTTAAAAATATACACTCAAACTTAAAACTTTCTCAAACTGCTTTAGGAATTTTAACATATAGTAGTAATAGCTGCCCTTCACAAGGAACACAAAAATGAATACAATGGTGCTGAATACACACTAGACACAAATTGCCCAATGTCATCTACATTGACATAAAATTTAGTCCATTCATTTCATTACATTCATAAAATCTCATAAAGAAATAGTCACCTGTTTATAATACCAAAAATGATTCTTCACTTCCAACTATCTTTAGGTAATCATTTTTACCTGATGGTATAGGAAAATCTGTTTCATCCTCATTAAATTTATTTATTAAAGAAAAACTTAGATTTTTATTAATATCCTAATATCACTCTTTCTAGCATGTTATAAAATCCTTGTATTGTTTTTTCAGATGACCCAAAATAGTCTTATGGAAGTTCAACCAACTACGTGACAATTTTAGTTGTCTTTATCATAGAAAAAAAACAGTGCATCTTGTCAGTACCACAGTGCTCAAAGTTTTACAGGGTAGTGGTATTATGCTTTTGTCTGACATTAACTTGTCTTTCGTAATCAGGATCGCACACAAGGTTGTATAATAGGCTATAAAAATTCGAAAAAAATTACCAAGAACAAAGATCAAAAGATGAAAGGTAAAGATGCTGATGTTAAGTCTCATTTACTCAAAAGTGAAAATGCAAGTAAAAGCCTTGAATTCACATACAATGTTTTATATATAAGTATACATATATATACACACACACACATATATATATATATATATAACGTGTTTATATACATAAAACATGTTATATCTTTTGGACCATTAGAAATAATATGGAGAGAGAAATAGTAGAAAAATATACAGTCATCTTCTTACAGCTTCCCTTAACATAGTATTTTCCCCAGACTAGTTTGTCTCTGTTTACTATTCCCCGTGCAGATCTGTACATCACTATATAGGTAACACACCCCCAAAACAGTCCAAAACCTTTTTGATTTTCATAAAAAATTAGTCACTGACACATAATCTCTGAGCTCTTTCTACTTGTCTCCAAAGCAATGCCCAAAATCTGCTTGGGGCACTTTATTTTGGAGGTATCTTGCAACCTGATTGCCATCCATCTTTCATAAGCATATTGAATTTTACTATACATGGATTTCCATTGCCCTTCTCTTCAAATAACAATCTGGCTTTGAAAACGTTTAGTCTAGTAAAAGCCGAGAAAGAGTTCTCTATTCCCTTGTCACTCTCCTCATGAGTTTCAACGAGCCACTCCAGTGCAACTCAGAAAAATAAAAGAACTGTTCTAGCTGCCTGTTAATTCGCTGCTTGAAAAGTTGGTTTCAAAGATGAATACTAGGTAAAATGCATGATAACTAGTGACACCACTAGAATAAAAATGTGGGCCTGGACAAGGAAGTAAGAAAAGGATGTAGTACAGAATTACACCATTACAAATTATCAGGCATACTCTGAATCCAGCATGTGATCATACTAGTTCTTGGGTGATATCAAAAACTATGTGAATCATAAAAAAGGTGCTCAAATTCATTAAAATCATTGGCAGAACCTGTCACAAAACAGTGTTTTTTACAGTTGTGCAATTATATAAATTGTTCTGTTTTCAGATAAAGTGACTTTGCAAGACTGATATCTGCTCAAGTGATCACCAGTTTCCATTAATATAATTCTCCTCTCAATAAGATCTCTCAGCAGATCTCAAAACAGCATTATCTGGTTTAGCAGTTTGAGACATCGATCATTACAGAAATTGGAAAGCAGGAAGGAAAACTCCACACTATAGCAAAACCTTTGACACTCAAAAATTTAACTGTGGACTTCCTCTCTCCTTTTTCAAAAGGAAATTACCAAAATTTTCAATAAAACAAACACCACAGTAAGTGATGTCACAAACAAATCATTTGCATGATTTGTAGCTGAAAGATAACCTAAGAGGTTTTCTAAATATTTAATGGTTTAACTTCTTTGGTTATATTTAAAGTTGTTTCTTCAGTGATTACATTTTCTTCACAAGTCTCTGCTAACCAAAACCTCCTTTCCTTTAGGGACTATTAAGAAAACAAAGGGCATAATCTCTAGCAAGCAAACGGAAAATTCACTGATTTAAAGATGGTTTGAAATGTAGATCAGCAGCAGCCAAAGAGAGACAAAATGTTCAACAATAAATTAGTCTGCGGAATTCTCAGATCTTTCAATCATATGACTTATATGCCATAAAAAACAAACCATGTCTAAACAGTGAGAATTCCACAGCAATAATACATATGCATATTAAGAATGGCATATAGGACCACCATCTTGCTGTTACCATTTTAAAACTCACTGGGATGTTGCCTGTAAGTGGAAAAAACTTGCAATATTTTTTGCTATCCCCTTTATTTATGATGAAGGCAAAGATGGCTGCATGCTTTGGACTTCAGATGGGCTTTGATTTCCAGCTCTGTCAAAAGCTTCTAGCAAAACAGCCTTTGGACATCCTGCACTTCAAATAAGTGTTTGCATACAGTATCCAAGTCTCTGTCAAGGCTTTACTATAGCAAGGAGAAGAAACCACTTCAAATTTGGTAGCAATAATGAACTTCATTCGCATATCTAAATGTTTAGTTTTGAAACTAGAACAGCAGAGTACACAACAAGACATATCAGGTGTCACAAAATTATGATTAAAATGCTTTTTAATTTAGCTTATTTTAAGAGGTTAGGAGACAATACTGAAACCAGTTAAAGTCAACCCATCCCAAATGTACAAATTTGAGAAATCTCACTCTCCTAAGCTTTATTTGTAGACATAAAAAGGCAGCACAGCATTTTGTTCTTGATTTGACAGGACACAATTTTGCTGAAGCAAATTCTTTTCCAAAATTGAAAAAGAAAACTAAACTAGTCTTACAGTAAAAATTTTTCTTAGGACAGGTCCTATTGCTACTGTTCTAGCAATAGGATCTGTTTTCACAAAGATCCCTTTACTGCGGCATCCTGATATTTTCGTGAGCTTTGGCATTCTGGATTCAACGTGTAGTTGATAAGATTCATTGACTCCTTTATATACTCACATTCACTGTTACTTATCTGCAAGATTATTGATTTGTGGTCTCTCTCCCCTAAAACCGCTGGGACATGAGCAACAGAGCCAAAGCTTGGTGGGTCATTCCCTACATAATTCCCCTAATACCTTTCCTATTCTGACCTTGACCCTCCCCTAGCACCTTCACTAATAGTAGTGGCACCTACCTTGCAGACCGTAGGCTCTCCTACCTAATGTAATGTGTTTTATGTAATATGCCAAAGGAAATGCCAGGAAATTCAGTGCTCATTTAAACACAGAAAGGAGGGAAATGGGATGTGGCCAGGAAATAGTGGTTTCAAGGAAAGGGCTTCTTAAGGGCACAAAGGGCAAAGCTTGGAGGAAACATCCTACCAGATCTCTGCCCCACAGTCCTAATTCTCTACACAGATTTTCCTTAAGATGCAAATTCAGATCAATGTAGAGGCTTGCCAATGGCTGAACAAGCTAAAACTCTGACTCCACAACCCAAGTAGGTTCACAGAAGGAATAACTGTGATCATTACTCCATTGCTTTTTCCTCCTCCAGCTGCCCACTTACCTACTCCTTTCCCAGCACACAGAATCTACGTGCGAGGACAGGAAGGCTATGAAAATAAAAAGCACTGAGAACAAGGGAAGAGAACAAGCAGGGGGCGGGGGGGGGGGGGGAGAAACACATTGTATTGAAGAAGGAGCACATCCAGGAAAAGACTTAATGGAAACAATCCAGCGAATCATCCATGGAGTAAAAATAATGCGATTCTCAGGAAAATAGCATTTCCTCCCGCTTTTTCTTGCGCAACTTAGTTACTCCTCAGATAATATTCTTGGTCTCTTCCTTTTCTTGGTGCTACTTGATCTTGAATCATACAAGATCTCATTTGTACCTTATGCTATGAAACTATTTCCCTTCTAAACTGTACAAGTTTATAAGTAGGCAACAAGGCAAACATGAAAGCGAACTGAGGCCTGGCAATTATGTCATAACATCCACTGTGATGCCTTTACACACAAGAAATCAGACATCATACATCTTTAAAAATATACACAGTAAAATGAATACTCCAAGTCAGGAAGAAAGAGAAGCTCCTATCCCCACAATTTTCCTTTTTTCTACGCAAAAATCTTTTTTTATTTTTTTATTAAATGTAGGTTTGTATTGGCACCTCAGCTGTATTTGCCTTTCCTGGGTGTCTGTGACGAAGGTCCCTATCTCCACACCAGAGACGGACAATAGCAGCGAAGACAACACCATAGGTTGACCCCGAATGCTTTATAACAACCTCCAAGGGTTTGACATGGTATCACAACAGTCTCAAATGCTGCAGTTGACAGAGGTGAGGTACTCTGCTTGCTAACAGATGATGCCCAAAGTACTTACAGGGTACTGGGCGAAGCAGCTCCCCAAGCTCTGAGGCCATGAAGACAACCCTACAAGATAGCCGTAAGACCAATAACATACTGGCAACATTGCAAGGCAGAACTCTGCCCTTCACTGTCTTGGTACAAGCTGCAGACCCACTTTCTTGAATCAAAATGGCAAAGTAATGGAAGACTAGGCTTGCACACAGACAGCCTGTACTCTGGGATGAAAAATACTTGGATTCAACAAAGCTGTGAGCCCAGACTGTAACCAGACTAAAACAACATGCAAGAGGGGCTGAGGCAAGGTAGCAATCTAGAGAGTGGGCTTTCAGGAGAGAAAGCACAGCTTCCCTGACATGCCACCAGATGCTTATTCTTCTGGTTTCAATTAATTTAAATGGCAGTTGCCCCTAGACTTTTTGTGCAAGTATAATTTTCTATTATATCTTCCAGATACAATCAAAGACTAACAGGCCCATAGTAGATAGAGGGAAAGCAGAGGTACTTGCAAACTTCTGTAAGGAAGGAGCTTCTAACTCTGACATCTTGACACAGTAGGCACTAAGCAAGTTAGTTTATAACGTTACCAACCAGTGACAAGTGTTTTATCAACAAGATTCCCAGTTGTTATAAATCTTGGAAATTCAATTACAAAGTCTATGTTTTTTTTAAACTATGAAATTCAAATTTATTTAGCTTATCATCAAGTACCCTAACTTGGCTATGTACCAATCACCTTGGAAGTGAGACAGAAACAACTAAATGATACATCAGCTACTACCAGAACTAGAACACCTGTAAAAATCTTCTGATTGTTCTGCCTTATTGTCTTCTTCACAATTATACGCCCAGTGTGTCTGGAAGAACTCAAATTCCTAATTAGATAAAACTACAAACTGGAGACAATCATTTCCCACTATTCATTAAAGGTCTAATCCTGTCAAATGCTAAAATCACCTCCATAGAGGTTCTGAGCAAATCTTAAGATCTAGATTTAAGATACTATAGAGAAACAGCAAATGTCCAATAGAAATTGTTTATGCTGGACAACTGCAGCACCTACGTGAAAGCAGCATAGTATCACAGTAGAAAATTGTGCTTAATGTATAAGATGACATATAACCGAATAAATGATAGGCCACAGTTTACATTTATAAGACAATAATGCCACAAATTCAGTTATGAGAAAATTGGAATTTCCTGTGCAACTCTGATTGATGTGTGCATGTATACTATGATACCATTTTAAATTATGTGATCATGTGATATTTCATCTTCAGAAAGGGTGAGATCTTGGAGAGCCATTCAATATTTTTTTTAACTTTGTAACATTCAACAAATTGCTCCAAGCTCCCCACAGTAGTCCTATCAAACTATTTAAAACCATGCTCAGACAGAAGAATTATCTATCTTTTCACATATTTTTATATTATCCTTATTAATAATGAGCCCAAGTCCTTCATGAATAATTAAATCTTCACAATATCCCTAAGACAAGAAGTGGCAATATCTTTATTTCCTATTGTTTCAGGTGGTGAGCTAAAGCATAAACATTAGGGAGCAACATTACCACTAATCTGGATGCTAATTTCAGAGAATCAGTTCAAGAGCCCTCAGCCCCTTAAAGCTACAGTTTAAAAACAAAATCAAATCACCCACCCCCTACAATGAAAACACAATGTTTTCAACAGAAAAAACGTCAGTATTTCCTAATTTAAGAATTACTGATTTTACAAAAGTATACTCTTTTAAGGTAGTTTTTCCTGCATATAAGTTTGAGAAAAAGCAGAGTATTTTTAAAAAACCCACAAGTTTACATATTATTCAAATTTTAAATTTATTAGTAGAATCTTTTTATGCATGGCTTGGCTACTTAAATCAACAACCTAACTGATGACTACTGTAAGCATCATCCATTTGACAGAACAATTTTAAAGAGAATAATTATTTGCAGATAAGAATCAAATAATACTGAGCAAAGAATACCATGATATTTTCAGGTTTTGGAAAGGAGTGCTCAGTTTCCTCTACTATCTCCTTAAACTTGAATGCTTCCTCATAACTCTCCAGCACATTTCTTAATGTTCTCCTCATCAATGTAAAGTCAGTCTTCGTTCTGCAGGCTCCTCCTTGAAGATCTCTTAAGAGCTTAGTTCCAGTTTCCTTCCAGAACCTTTATACTTCCCCCTTCCCTCCCTCTCCACCCTCCTCTTCGCCAAATGGTCCCAATCACTCTGATTCCCCATTCTAAATCCCAGCTCCTGTTCAGAAATCATGCTCTCCCAGGTTGTTATTCCTAGTGCTTTTGTGCAGAATAGTAGGTCACTTTCTACAGTCCTTTTGACTTTTCTTGTATACAGCAAACACTAAAGAAAATCATCTTCTGTTCTCAGAAAAAAGGGTAACAATAGCTAAATACAGTATTTGATGTGAACTCATTAAAACAATAGAATCTAAATATTAGTAGTAATTCATGTGAGCTTCTCAATGAAGTTACATAACTGATTAATACTTTCTGATTAAGATTTCCACTGATAGTACTTTCAGCAAGCTCTATCCTCAGCATGGAGTTCATATAAAAGAAAAACTCTAATACATACAAAATCATGCTTGCTTTTCAGCATGATGCTATTCACATTGAGCTTTATCCACAAAGAACTTCATAACCTGAAGTTTTAATTGAAAGAAAAAGGTCAATGGCTTTAGTTATGGTATAAGCAACAGCATAACTGAAATAGCAAAATTTAAGTATAAAAATCTATTAAGGAGGATTAGAAAGACAGGAAAACATGGTGAATAGCATGAGGAAGGTAGACAGCAAATCAGCATGAGATTAATAGCCAGACACATTCACACAGATTTTCAAAAGTCATTAATACTTCACAATATAAAATAAATATACACTTCCACAGAGGTGTTTTTAAATATATGTTTGATACTGTAACACTTACCTGAAGCAACAACAGTGCTTGCCCATAATGTATTTTCTATGCTAAGGCTTTCATGAACTGCTGGATCACTGTCTTCCTGTTAAAAATATGAACAGCTAGTAAATCAAGATTACTAATAATAGTCAAAGTTGAAAACCATCTGAGTAAAATTAACTTACAGAGGATGTCCGCATCCTTATATTAGCTACTATATAATAGTATTCACTGCATATGCATTATTTGTGTGCATACACAAGAAAAATTTTCCAAAAAAGTGAAATAATGATTAAAGTTAATATTACTTAAAATTAATTATGTATAGAGAGCAACTAAAGTCAATAGTGTTTTTAAAGGTACATGTCCTTATCCTCAGTTGTACTGAATTGCAGAACAGTTTATTCTGCAAAGCAGTTAAGGTTAGTTAATAACACTAAGCATCAAAAATTAACACTCTTATCTCTGATAATGTTAATTATCTATAGTTCATATGATAAGTTATGGTTGTCATAATTTTGGAAACTTAATGACACCACAGCAACTTCAGGGAAAAATATTCAGACTTTTAAAAATAAAAGTATACTTGCGTTGTCTTATCACATATTTATAAAATGTCTCCAACAGAAAAATACTTCCAATAGGAAAATGCTCCCATGATTTAAACCTTTTTGTTTGTTTGTTTTCTCCTCCTCTCTCCTCCCAAGTAATAATGGTCTACAGACGGTAAACACACTTAATTTCTCAATCTGGGACATATACAGATTTGTTGTTCATTAGCAGCTATGAAATGTGCTGTTTACAAGTCCTCTTAACTAAAGGAAACAACTTTAGGAGACAGGTTATTCAAACGCATTTGATCAAATTACAAATCATTTTAAACATTTTGCAGAGAACAGGAGAGAGGGGAGAAATGATTACCAAAGTGAATAATACATTCTATATAATACCAAAGCCCAAAATCTATGTCATCTTTTTTATCTCTATTTTTCAAAGAGCTGCCAAGTACAGGATCAGCCATTCAGAAACCTCTTTGTTTCCAAGAAAAGAAAAATCTCCAAATTAGCAGACATCTTTGCATGCTTACTTCAAAACATCCCTAACACACAGCAAGGAAAGAGTAACTCTTTTCCCCTAAATAGAGCAAAAATCATTGTTTAAAAGGCATAAAGAACCATTTTGCTGAAGAAAATGGTGTGTGTGTGTGTGTAGGGGAGCGGCGAAGCAGGGAGTGAAGAGAGGGAGGATATGGTATTAGCTTAAAAAACCCCCAAAAACTCAGTTTTTTGCATTAAGACTCATAATGGAAGTGAACACTCTGTCAAGAACTGTCAATGTTCTTAAAGATTAGATTTTGACTGAAAGAAAAGGAATATTTCTGGGTTCTTACCTAGGGATTTAAAAATACAACAGTTGTTTGCCAAAACACTTCCAACGAAAATGCATTAGATTTGAGACAAATGCAACTAAAAACCCTACTCTAAGAGAAACAAAATTTCACTTCATGTAGGAATTATGAATAATTTGGGAATACTATAAATAGCAGAAGGGAGTTTCAATCTTATGCTATATAATAGCAAAAATAGTTGATATTGGTATTTCTCCAGAACTTTCAAGATATTTGAACTGTACGTGTTGCTTCAGATAACAGAATATGGTGGGTATATGGTAATAGAATATAGTTCTATTTCAGTAAAAGAAACAGATTATTTATATTTGAAACCCTAACTGATAGACAAGATGGATACACATGAAGATCTGTTACTAGGATCAAAAGCTGGAATTTCTTCAGTTTCTCTTATCATATTGTAGGGAACAATGCAAGAGCACTGCAGTTCTGATTCTCGTATCTAACGTACGAAATTAATCATGATTAAGATACCTACAGGTTGTAATCAACCTGATCCATAAAAGGCTCTAAATGTCATTGAACCCCTGTATTTCACATAACAGATGTCGTTTTCTTTTCCTTTCTAGGCTCAGAACTGCCTAGCTGAAGAGAAGAACAAATCTATCTGAAACCAAATCTAAAAGATAAAAATCAAAAACTGTAGCAATAGTCAGAATTATTGGCCATATTGGTCACATATGAAATCTCGATCTTTAGAACACTAATTTTTAGAGGAAAATGACATCTAATTTAAAAAAGTATAATTTGTGACATTTATCAGTCATCTTTGTAATGTTTGGTAACTTTCTTCTGCGATAAAGTTCCTTTGATAGGATTCATTCACAGCCAAAATTTTTGATAGCATTCCCTAGTTTCATAATGCTTATATTCCTGTTTTGATTTAGTACTGCTTCTGAATTATTAGGATTCTGATTAATTTTGTCTTCTGAAAATCTAGTTACAGAATCACAGAACAGATGAGGCCAGAAGGAACTTAAGAGTTTAATAGTCTGTTTCTACAAGGCTACAAACAGGACACAGACTATCCTACTGCTGATCAGAAATAGGTACTAAATTATTTTACTTCAATCACAGACTTTTCAGGAATTGCTGAGACTAACGGGACAAGTTTTTCCAAAAGGTAGTCAATACCAACTACCCTTTCGTGGTCAGAGTGGAACGCTGCCACTTCAATGCCAAACAGTGCATCTGGCACCAAACAGGAGTCTTAATTTCACACAACTTGCCATCACATGTGCAAATTATTCTCAATCAGTAATAGACAAGCTAACTATGATTATTTTTTGTTCATAAACTATTCTGCATAGTATATAGTATATACTATAGTATATAGTATATTTGATTTTTACAACTTTAATTACCATCACACATTATTCCCCCCAGCCCATACCCCAAAAGGCAATTGTGCTCAAGTATTCTGAACAATTCTGAAACTTGTGAAGTTTCTCATCACATTGCTAGGTCACCTGAAAACTGATGTGTAAGTGTACAGCCCATCAAATTTTAAGTACCTCCAATATGTTGCATATTTATACTAAGTCTGTTTTTTGTTGTTGATGCAATTCCATCTGCCACGCAAACTATTTAGGAAGACAGAAGCGATGTTTATAATGCTCACATTAGCTTTAACTATGCTAACTTCACATGAGGACAAGCTATCTATCTGGAGTGGCTAATTGTGAGGAGGTTATTTCATACAATGACCAATTGTACAATTAATATCTCGTATCTCTGTTCCCTTGATACCTGAAAAAGTTATCCACATCAAATAATTACCAGAGTAAATACTGAAAAGCAATGGCTTTATGGCTTTTCAAGCTGAAAGCCAGGATAGAAATAAAGAAAACAGGCTACAAAGTCATCTTACTATCTGTTAGTTCTTCCATATCAAGGTTGCTATCCATTGCATCATTCCACACACTTCTGTTGGAGGAAAAAGGTGGCAAGACAGTAAACCACAACAGGAGCTGGGAACAACCACCTTACAGGGATGTCCCACACTGAAAAACCTCATCCCAGGGCATTGGCAGAGAAAGAAAAATTCTAGTTTGTGCAGAACAACTGCAGATCTAAGAAGTGAAATTTAAAATAAAATTATTTACTTTTATCTAGTTCTGACCTTCTGTGTTGCCTTTCTTTCCTTATGGAAGAAAAATTCTTTTATGTATATAGACTCACTACAGTGTATCACAGAGTAGATCATGCCACAGTTTGTTGGAGAAGCCCTCAGCAGGAACGGTGGATGATGTGTGCTTTTGAAGTGCTGACCACAGAAGCTACAGATTTCAACCCCACAGAAATGGAGCAAAGGGGCCGATCTTTAACAATCAAAATGCAGTCATAGGACACAGATGTGAACCAGACACTTGAGATGAATTTAGTCTCAACACAAGAAACAGTTTTTGTATTTTGTCATCAAAAAACTTCTATGAAGAGTATCTGTGGTCCTCTGCAGGACTACCAAAGAAATCCCCTTCCCCCATTAGGAAAACAACAACAACACTGAAGAGAGGCAATTTCCTGTCTGTCACTGGCTAAAACTGCAATTATACAGATGTATTCATTTTTGCATTACCTTAAATACTAGCACGAAGAAAAATATCTGAATTTTGATAAAAGTACTGTACATTTAACTATATATTTTTACCAAATTAACATTGAGAATTAGATACAGAAAAGCTGTAAAATTCAGAAGTCTGTTTGCTGCTATGCTATGAAAGCATTTTTTATACTTTTATATTCATAACTTCAGGTTAGACTAAAATCAGACTTCAAAACAAAATAGCCACACAAAAAAATACATGATTTAATAGTGCTAGTGCGTTAATACAAAAGTTAATACATTTTAGGAGACTAAACAACCATGGGATAAAATGAAAAGCTCTTTTATAGATAAATAATAAAACAATAGCCTAAAATTTTGAAATTGAGGGTAGGTGCAAATTGTTATTTTTCACAATGAAGGGAAGCCATCATTGGAGTTCCACAGAAAACTGAACTGAGACTCTTAACCTAGAAAGAGCAATGACCAGTGAAGTGACAAAGTTAGAAAAATTTCAGGAGGACTCTACAGGAGTGGACATATGAAATTGTACACTGACATGTACGGTGATACACAAAAGGACAAATCACCCCAACTTCGCATGCAAAGCAATGACCTCCGAGTTGATCATAACCACAGAGAAAACCCATTCAGGAATATTACAAATCTATCATCTTACCAGCTTAGTAACAGTCAAAGAACAAACTGAATCCTAAGAGTTAGCAGGAGAGAATGAGAATAATCAAAAATATAATTATCCCACTACACAAAAATCCACATTTTGCCCACGTCCTATGTATGTAGTTCTAATCCCTCCTCCTTCCCACCTCCTACTCCAAATAGAAAAATCTGGTAAGTGTTCAAAAGTGCAACAAGAGCTGTCAAAGTAGTTTTCATATTAGATATGACTAAATAAACCAGGACCCTCTAATTAGGAACAGGACAGACACCTATGAAATTACTAGTGATAGAAAGGGAACATGCTGCTTCCTTGATGTCTCTTTCAAGACAATAAAGAGGTCATAAGTAAAGCAAGCAGATTCAAAACAATTTAGGCAATTGCACTTCATTAAGTATGTAATTAACCTGTAGACCTTCTTACTCTTTGAATGCCAAAAGGTTTGAGGGAGCACTGGACAAGTTTAAAGAGGAGAAATTAATTGCAGGTTACCTATGGAAACCAGCTATGACTCAGGAAGTTCCCATACAGGGACAGGAGAGTATTACTGTCTTCTTACTGTATTATTCTCTTTCCCACAAATCTGCTTTTGACTATTGTCAGAAACAGGATATTAAGCTAGAAAATCCTTTTTTTCTGATCTAGTGTATTCCTGAATAATTTGTTTTAAAAACCTATAAACAGCGAGGTTCTTACATATTGTTAACAGAAACCAAATGCCCCGCACAGCATTTATGAAGGGATGACAATGGAACTAACCAAAAAAAGCCACTCATCCCTATGTCTACCAGCCAGCCAAAGACTAGTAAAAGTATCTCCTTTAAGTCATTCAAAATCATAAAGACGCCTAATCAGCTAAATCTCTTTTCCTGTATGCCATGCTTATCAAGAGAATGGTTTGGTAGATCAGTTACCTTCTATTTGCTTCTCTATTCAGTAGCTTACTTCATCACCCTTTCTTCACATCCTTCTGCTTCATGCAACCTTACTGCCTCTCACAATTCATTCAATTTAACAAATATCACACTTTCCATCCCTAAACAGATGACAACTTAACTTTCATTTTGTATTTACCATAAACTACGCAAATGAAAAATAATAATAATTAAAAATACACCTCAGCTGTTTCATGTTACTATTTTTTACTTTTTTTTTTTTTGGGGGGGGGGGGGGAGGGAAGAGAGCAGAAACAGAGGGATAGGAGAAGCAGGAAGGGGACAAATACCAGATCCTGAACAAGACTGAATCAGTGGTAAGGAACAGGCTGCTCAGAGAGGCTGTTGGAGTCCCCTTCTCTGAAGATATTCAAAACCTGCCTAGAAGTGACCCTGTGCAACAAGCTCTAAGTGACTGTGCTTGAGCAGATGGGTTGGACTAGATGATCTCCAGAGGTCCCTTCCAACCATTCAGTGATTCTGTGATAATATCCAGGGAACTGGAAAAATAAGCATTAGTTCAGTTGCATCACTAGAAGAGGCTGCTGTCCTCCGCCTGCCTCAGTCCCACAGATCATTATTTTTGCTACACTCCTTGGAATAGCATCTGTATTTTTCAAATGGCAAAGTTGGTTTTCACAGACATCAGCTCCCTAGTCTGACTCTCCATACAACTGTTAGTGCTAGCACAAGGAAGGTAAGTAAAACAGTCACAAAATGCAGCACCATCCCCTTCAGTGACAAGAGAAAATTAAGTCAGATCAAAGTGAACCCAACCGCTGCGTCAAAAGAGAAAGTTCTCCAAGATCAAACATGAAGTCAAAAATGAGTCAGAATTCTATTAAAAATGCAAGAAAAGCCCAAGAAAATATTTATAGAACTACCTTTAAGTCAGAGACATAACACAAAAACACTCTACTCTGCACTCACAACTCTATGTAGTTTTTCAAAGTATCAAATCAGTTTTCCAAAGATGCACGCAACAAGTTTATATCAATACCATTTTTTAATACTTGAGCTGGGAGATGATTTACTCGAAAAATGATGTCAAACAGTTCTGTACCAAAGTAAAAATAACTTAGTAGAGTGGATTAGCTAAACTCAAAGGAATCAGCTCCCTGATTTTCCTGCTGGAACAGAAACTTAAGATTTAAAAATATTCCCAAATTATCCATTAATTTGATAATAAGAGACTGAGTTGATAATGCAAGGCTACAAGATAGGAAAAATTTAAAGGAAAAGATTCTGAAGTGAATGATAAAAAAGGAGCTAAATTTAAATGAAAACCAGCTATGATCAAAGCAGGAAAGAGACAGTTTCCATGATTCTGAAGAGAAGCCATTACCAAAATGTAAATAATCCTGGGAATGCCAGTACACTCCGTTATAATGCTCCGTAGTTCTCTTTTGGCTGAAATTAATACAAGTTGGGTCAAATGTGGCTAGCTTTGATTTCTCTTTCTACAGATCCATGTTTTCCTCATGAGCTTTTCAGAATTGGTGAAATAGATTCCTAATGTATTAAGCCTACTGAGACAGAAATCCTCTAATAGTTGTGTTTGTGTAAATCCCTACTCTGTGCAGCACTACTCCAAAATATCAAGACATGACATGGATGATGCCCTGAGATGCACTTTCACAGAAAACAAATTTAGCTAATCTCTCAGTTCTTGGTAGAATGTCTATGAAGAAAAAGGAGTAAAGGAAGAGGATTGATTTAGATGATCACTTAATGACCAGGTGTGGCCAAATGTGTCCATGCAAGGGCACACTAAATTTTCAAGCACTGACTGCATATAAAGTATCAAAATTCATGAAGGCAGAAAAAAAATGACTGCATTTGAAGCTGGTAGATAGGAAAGAGTACAACAGAGCTTTAACTCCTCCTGATGTGGCTACAAAAGGTATGTTCTGTCAACCATCAGCCTAGTGATATACAGTGAATATATTTCTCACATAAAAGTATTTGAAATAAGTTGTCCCCATATAAAAAATTTTCTACAGCTGTGCACCTAACTTTTTAATGGTCATGCACTTTTTGAAAATATCTAAGTTTGTCTTCTACATTGTTAGCACTCTGTCTTCATAATGAAAAAAAAAAAATCAATGTGCTATTACCCTGTCAACCTACCCTTGCAAGAATTCTTTGAACATCAATGCCTAAGTAGGAAAAATGTATGCATTAGCATCACTAAGCACACTAATTTTTTCACTTTAATGTAAAACAGAAATTAGATGTAAAAACTGATTCAGTGTAACTAGCTAGAGTTCACAGTTGAATTGGAAAGATAAATCAGTAAATAACTGTCCTAAAGCAACATTAAACTCTGCCAAATTTCACTGTGTATAAGGTAACAAAAAAGCTCCTAAAAATGATAAATGTGTACAGTGTGATGCATCCAAATCTGAGGGCGCTCCCCTCAGCAGCTTGCACACACAAATTCAGTTTAAACCACCTGTCCCTCATAAGCAGTCAAAACAATGCATCTCTAAACCTGAAAGTCTAAGACAGATCACGGCTATTTACACTATCAGGAATGCTTGAATAATACTGCTGTTATTACAGGTACAAATGGAACCCACAACAGGAAGCAACTGCTTAACAGTAATTTCCTGATGCCTCAATTACAGTTATTAAAAAGGCTCTGAGGAGTCCAGCATATATTTAGAAAAGTATATGTCTAGTATATGTCCTGTCTGTTAGAGCAATAGCATGGATTTTACAGCTGCTAATAGAAGTTTCATTTGGACAATTGGTCAATACAAAGTTTCAGTAAATATTGTTTCTTACAGCTTTGCTAAGAGGTGGGCAAGTGACATCTACTATGTAGGCAGCATGAACTATAACTGGTATAAACTGTTCTTCAGCAGTGAACAACTGCAAATTCTCATTCACCACTGAGCTTGGAATTATGAACTGGAATTCCAGTCACTGAACAAAATTTATTATCAATTTGCATTACCTGGGTCAAAAAGCCTTCTCTACAGCTCCACAGTAGTTGATTCTATCAAATCATTTCAGAACCTTAAACTATCAAGAGAAGCGAGTCTACAGTAACACAGAGTCTGGCTAAAACAAGCAAAACAATCACTATACCTGCTAACGCAGCACTATAAATCTGTAGTGATTTTTTTAGTAGCTATCAGGACACACTGCTTTAAAGGGTTAACAGGTCACCTTGTGAAAATAACAGCAAAAAAGTTACGAAAATGAACTTAACATTATGTTCTATTTGGGCTTGAATTTAATACCAAATGGAAAAAAAGTAGTAACTCCTCTTCATAAGAAGCTTTTTCATTTTATTTTATTTTTGAAAATAGATAGTACTTCCACAGCTCAGCCTCTTCCTTGAAAAGGCATGCTAAACAAGGCATCTTTTTACTGCGGATAAACTAGCAGTTGCATTGTCTCTGGCTACTGAATATATTCAACTTGCAGCATTTTTTGACATATTTAAACAATATATAAGATGTTTAGAGATAGACATATACTGATGTATAAATGGTTTAAAATCAAAACATAAACATGAGGTCAACAGATATCCAATACCTGGATTCTGTTTTTATTTTTTCAGATAAAGATATTTTGGTTTTAGTTTCCTGCTATACATATTTATCAAAATATCATGCATATGAATTATTCTTGTTGCAGGAACCTCGAAAATTCTCCTGCAAAGCTAAGGAAAGATTAGATGTAACTTAGACACTTAAGTACAGGTTTCAATTACGTTAGAAAATAGGAAAGAAATAGAACTTATTTACAAATATTACTTACCCGTGTGAAGGTACCCTCAAAACTGTGGATATCCAGCTGTGGCTTCTGAGCATAAACATAAGCATTGATTGAAAAAAGATCCTGTAAAACAGATTAAACTGCTTAGTGTTACTCAAAGTTAAAATTATTGTGATGAACCTTTTAATGGTAAAAATTACAGTTTATTCCTCTCACCCCACCCCAAAGTTAAAATGATGAAAGTTTTACCCAACAGGTCTTTCTGTCAGTACATCTTGCTATAAAGGAACCACATCCAAGAAGACAGTCTAAATGATTTTTAAATTCACACACTAAAAAGTGTTTTACATCAATAACATGAGTTACAGAGTCTGATCTAACTTATTTTTTCTTAACATTTAATTTCTAATAATGTAATCTTAAAATAGTATTTTCCATATATTTATTTCTTTAAAAAAATAAATTAAAGTTGGTTTAAATCAAACTGGAAATAAAACCTTCCTAGGAAGGAAAAGGCCAACATAATAATGGAGAAAACAATGAATTTGACTAAAGTTCTCTTAAATGCTCAAGCACTCACTGTTCCTCATCTGCAGATAACCCACAAGAAACTACAAGAAAAGCTGGACACCTCAATTGGATGACTCATATGCTTGAAGTCAGGAACAACCTTAACTACTCTGATAAAACTAGGTCTAAATGGTACTACTACTCATGACTGCAAACAATCCAGAGATATTCCTATCCTATAACTAAGGAGAGTAAGAGACTTAGGTAGTACAGTACTGTGCTTCATACAGAGATGAGAGCATAGCGCAAACAAGAAAACACAATCAGATGACTTTTAAGATCTTAAGAGCTGTCTCTGGAGGTATCTTAAAATTTTGAGATATTTTTCCTCAATTGTTTTGTCAGGAAATTGTTCTGAAGCTTCCACCTTCCACAGAAAGAATCCTGCAGGCTACTTGTTAACAACTGCTACAACGGAATTTCAGTTATCCTGACTTAAGCAAACATTTTTGTGCTTTCTAAATGGACAGGACCAGCAGCAGGTAAGAGATTTCAGCACAAGTGGACCACTTATGTTTGCATCTTCTTTTGGAGAGGTGCAGCTATTTGAAACCAAAACCAATTAACTAAAGAATCATAATCTGTGATGAAATGCAAGAGTTTACCTTCTCATTGTATGCAACTCCTAATTATTTAGGTTACCTCCACCTTTATTACTGGATCAATCTTGCAAAATGCTAATTAGATAGCATTTCTGGGTAGCAGATTACAGGGTTATAATGCCCTGTTTATTCTAACTAGAATATGCCATCTTCATTAGTTGAATCAATTTTATAGCCTCTTTTACGGATACATAACCACACCCTGGCTCAAATGTATCTATTTATAAATACATACAATTAATTTTCTGTGATATTCAAAATATGAACAAAAATTAAATAAAGGGTACAATCATCCAATTAAGTTTTAACATGTCTTAGTATCTGACACATTTGTATCCTTTTATTAATTACTCTGATAAAAGGACTAGATTTGAATACTAACATATTTCATTTTTCAAATCAAAGTGAATGGGCTTATTCAGATGTTTTTATATATAAAATACATGCTTGACTGACTTAAATAAAGCTCTGTATAACACTTTTTGCATTTCAGCTTATATTTTTATTCTGTAGACCACAAATCTCTCTTAGTCTGCATGTTTTTGTATGAAGTAAGTTTTTCCACACCCCCTATAATACATGAATCAAACCTGAACATTAACTCACAGATTATCTTTATCTTAAACCATTAGTCATTTATTGTTATCTTTCATATGAAGTTTCATTCACTGCATCCTTGTTCTTCCAATCTAATTTTCATCAGCTTCACGAGAAATAATTCATATGAAACTAATACATATGTGGTGTCTTGTATCTTCATCATTCACTTCTTCCCAATCTGTTATCACCTACAATTTAGCTAATCCAGGCTATTATGTGCTTTATTATGCAAAGAAAAATAGGAGTCTCTCAGTACTGGATAGTACAGCAGAAAACTAATACCACACACACACTCATATACACAATAAAACTGTTAGTGAAATGCGTCAACCAAAAACGTCTCTCTTTTCAAAGCATGCTTAGTGGGAAACGATGTTAGGATAGAAGGAAGCAAAAAGCAAAAAATTCACCTTTTTAAGTACATTGGCATTTGTACACTAACGTATTCTCCTGCTTCCTAATCTTTATCTATTTACTTTTATTGCAAGATCCTTTCTCCTTTGTTACATTTCAAATCCATTTTTTTTTACATTCCTTTGAAGTTTATTTTATATTTTAGTTCTCCTTTTGTATTTCTGATCTAATGTCTAAACTTTTTATTTTCTTAAAAAAGAGGATTTAAATTCTGGCAAATTCTCTTTTCTTTCTGGAAAACTGAGATTTTCACATTCCCTACACATTTGTGGCAGGCCCCTAGAATGTCAAAAACAAGAACCAACAGAGTATCCCAAATATGGAGGTTCCCCCTCCCTTAAAATTGGAAAGTATTATATAAACCTATCTCTGAGAGAAATCTAGTGGTAATTCACTGTCATTTTGTTAACAATGAGCAGAAAGAGATGTGATACACACACATTTAATATATGCTCAGTAGCTTTCTGAAGTACCTTTTGATTACTGGGGGAAATCAGTATTCTAAAAAAAAAATTTACCTGGTTATGCTAATTCATTACTTCCCCTTTATATAAAAGCAGGAAGAAGAGAAATAACCTTAAACAAAGGATTTATTTAAATTATATTAGGAGACATTGTTTTTCATTAATGATTTAAATAATGAGGAATTCTGTCTTCATAAAATTTACCTTCAGTATAGAATAATTTTCATATTACAAGCACTGTAATATGCTGTATGGTTCGCTGAAGTCAAAGAATTCTACCAGTATGCTCAATAGCAACAGTATTCTACATCTCCCCCCCCCCCCAAAAAAAAAAAAATAAGTTGCATTTAGGAAATAGTGATGTAAATGACTTCTGTTATGCTTTTACTCTAAGAAAACACATGCACACTGGGAAAAGGGAGGTGTTATAAGAATCCTGGATTAAAGAAACAATATGGATCTTAAGTAATAAATAAATTATTAGTACAGTAGATGAGATTGATCTTTTTTTAAATTTTATGACATCAAGCATTTTATTCCCTATCACCTGCAAATAATCATTCAGAAGAATGCATTTCATCCATCTACTTGGAAATCCAGGACATGACTTGATGATGGTACAATAATGCAAATGTTCCCATTTGCATTTCATAATACTAATTTAAAAAATACTCTAAAGTTATCAATAACTTAGAAAAATCTTGTCTATTAGGTCAAGGGCAACATTTGTTCACCTTACTTAAAGATCATTAAAATACATTCTTAATCATAACATGTAGTTCATTACAAATAAAATTGCCTTTGGTTCAATAAAACTAATTAAATGTAAATGGTATTGTTTACTGCTGTATGGATCTTCTGATATAAATCAGCAAGTCACCATTTATTGAAAATTACAGTGACCTCACCGCTGTTAATAAATTTACTTGATCACATAAACTAGAGAAGAACGCCTCAGAATGCGTATATATTGTCAGAAAGAAACTGCCCCACATATAAATATAAAACTGCAAGAAACCTAATCTAGGTGTTACAGTATTTGCTGCTCAGCCATCATTAAATGACTTGTTGAAATTTTAACTCTCTGATCACATTAAGTGGTTAAAGAAGACAACAAAATCTGTACTGATCATCTTCAGTGGTGTCATCTGTTCTTTAAGAAAAGCTCTTAAGGTCTGCAGGTTTATTTATTCCGGGTGTCACAGTGGGTAAGGTTACAATGCTGTTCTGCTGATGTGACTGACAGCTCATGACAACACAAGATACTCAGCTTCTATACCAGGTAACTAAAGAAATCAAAATCAGTGACAATTATGGGCAGTATATTCTGTCAAATATGGGAAATTACTTAGTCTACTTTATGCTCCAAATACACAGACTATTTTTAAAAATTATTAAAAATAGTGTCATATGTTTAAAAAAAATGCACAATATTGTAAGCTTTAGCTTTGAAAATACCTGGCAAGCAACTGCAGCAGGCATTGTAACAGAAGTTGATTTAAGTGTAGAGTCTTTGAAAGTTACGAAAAGCACTACTGTAACCAACTGCTTCTCCAAATGGAAAGTTAATTGAGATCATTTGTTCCATTACAGCAAAAAACAGAACACCAGCCCAGAGATACTGAGGGCAGAATGAGTGACCCCAGAGAAACAGCATCTCATACTGCTTTACGCTTCAAATGGGGTCTTCTTGCCAAGGGAGCCTGCCCACTGAATTACTGGTTTATCAAACAAACATATATCTAAGCTAAGAAACCTAACCCCTTTTTATATCCAGCCATACAAACATAAGCACTTTCTCCAGTTTAAAGGCAGCATTGAACTAAAACATAAGTTTCATACATTCGAAATGGACAAAACTAACAGAACTGGTCTTGTCTCTAAACAATGCTTGAGTACAGCCATACTGTATATTACACTCTATCCATTTTCTTTACTGTATCCAGTCACTAACACAAAATCTAGCAAAAGCAGCACATATTCAAGACACAAAATTTGTGTTACCACTCCTTACATGGAAAGGACTTGAGCTCAATTGGAGCTCAGTTGGAGCCAAGAGCTGAATGGAGGGGCCATCAGTGTCCTATTACCACAGCTATTTTACCCATAGCCCAGCAGATGGCAATCAAGAATTATTGCAAAGGAACACCATTCCAGCCTTTTTCTTTTTTTCTTCTTTCCAGATTGTAAGACATTCTGTAATTTATAATGTATCACTGCATGCACAACAAAACAGACATATTAGAAGAATTTTACTAATATACCAACTATGGAAGTGGCAGTATTGTTTCACAGGTATTATAGAGAATTGATAGAAACAGGCATTTATCACATCAAAATGCTCTGGCCTCTGAAAAGTTCATTTGCCAAAACTCCTTAAAATAAAATAGTTTTCATGAATTGCTTGGTTTTAAAGGGCAAAATCAAAACATTCAGAGAGGCATTCATTGCTTGATGTGTGTTCTTTTCATTACTTTTGGGCCAAGCATGAGGCATTGCCCATCTTGCACAGTAAACAACATAAATGGAATGAAATGACGATTACTTTTCTAGCAGTTCCAAACTTTTAAAGAGAAGTCCTTTCACAGAGGAAACGGAAACCAAAACATATCTCAGACTGGAGCACAAAGTAGAGTCCTCTATAGATTTCTTCAACTCCAAATTTCTGCAAAAGTGTTTTAAGCCTATCAAAAAATACTTACGTCCCTACACTGTGCGGGTAGGCAAGATAATCTTTCAATTACTACAAAAGCCTAGAGTGAGGAAAAGTCTACTTAAAATGGATTGTTCAAGCTATTCTTACTTTACAAAAACTGCTTCAACTTTACCACTGTGTGTGTAAGAGCTCAGACAACATTCTCTGAAAAAACCCAAGTATTTAAGCATCACTTTTGTATATAACTTGGGTGCAAAATTTCTAAGGGTGCCAAAAGCTAACCCTACACATTTAAAGCATAAATTCTATTGTTACTATTAACTCTTTCCAAAACCTTGTTTTTACTGCAACTATAAAGAAACAATTCTGTGCACTGCATTATAATTAACTTTTTAAAACAAACATGCATAGGGCCGTTTATAGACACAAATTTTCACCTTATACAAATTACGTCTTTATTAGGAAAAACAGGCTCTTGGAGTAAAATAACTTCATAATGTTATTTTTTAATAGTAGTTTGAAATCCACAACTGCTTAGATTTTCATACCAGTCTGATGAAGTTGCCTGTCCACAGAGATTCTTCAGAGGGCAAATAGCTCTTGCATATTGTCACCATCCCAGTAGAGGCAAGAGTGCCTTCACAGGAACTAGAAAAATTGCTTCCCAAAAGATTGGCAATAACATCCAGGATTGTGTGCTGGGCTGTACTTCCTGTGAATGATGTAGGGGTCCCCTAACACAGACTGTTTGCATTTGGAAGCACTGAGCTACCATCTCCCATGAAAATTCACAGGTGGGGCTCAGAAGCAAAGCAGACATGATTTAATCATTACAAACCGTCCAAAATCAGCTATGGAGCAGCCATTTAAAGTAATCCTCAGAGATAAAATCCCAAGTATTTCCTAGCAGCTAGAACTTATATGTATAAAGCTAATGTATAATCTTTTCCAAAAACAGCTGTTTAGGCCCAAATGTTACAGGCAGAAGAGTGAGGAGGGAATCAACAAATGTCAATGGCTTGACTAAGCCACACAGTATGGAAATTGAGATAGTTAAATTTACTTGGCAGAAAGCATCATATGGAGTGTCAGTTATTTAGGGATGACATGTCAACTTAATGTGGACTAAGTTGTATATAGTTTTCACTATCTGAAAAGTGCTTTTTTTTTTAATTAAAGACAGGTAGAACACTGTTTGGTTTTTAGTATCAAATATATGCATTTATGTCTCAATAATACATTATGGAGATAATTTTTATTATTAGAAAATAATACAAGTCAATGACTAAATGATAAAACTAACAGAAGAGTTTTCCTATTACAACTACTAAATTTATCTGCAAGTTACACAATATTTGTTAAAGCCTGTTCCTGCAATAGAATTTGTCTTGTAGAATTATAATACATCAAATAGAAATTCAGAAAACATTTAGTCCATTTAGAAAACAATGTTTCCTATACACTGATAGACATGTTTAAATTGGAAATCTGATAGTTTACGATAAGCAGTCATACTTCCTGTTTTTCATTAGCAATTACAAGCATGTTATTAATGTTTCATGACCAGTTTTATTTAAAGGCCTTCTTTCCACTGCCCTGTTTATTAGTTTGTTTTCAAATACAACAATCTTCAAAATATAAATAATAGAATTTGATATTGGACTTTCTGCTCAAATTATTCAAAATCAACTTCAATTTCTTAATAAATAAGAGTAAATCAAAGCAGACTAGTAAGTATTTTGAATATTTTTACTAACTTGGTTTCACTTAACCAAGCCTTTATCCAACTGAGCATGACCAAAATTCTTTTGCTGTTCTTGAAATGAATCATGGATAGGCAGTCAAGGAAAGTTAAAATTTTTCTGGGAATACAATTCATATGACCATTTAGCTTTCAACAGAATTAATACCAAGTCAGCAGTGTGCTTCTAGGAAGACAGCCAAACCTCTAATTCCAATTATATTTCCAGCGACAGATCAATTAAAACCATAAAAAGTTCTGTGATTTTTTTTTAAATGTGCAAAGGACAATACTTAAGTAATTCCACAAAGAACTAACCAGCAGGAAATTAATTTTTACCTGCTTATAATACATTATGCAGAAAAGGTCAGTAAAAACAAGATGAAAGCAACATATCAGGGCAAAGAATGCACTCAATCCCATTAATTCTTTAGCACTTCAGGATTTAGATTGGAAACTTCTGACAGCCTGTCCATCAGTCAGATCATCCACTTTCTCTTTACCACATCAGCAGGCAGATCACAAAGTTTTATGAGCCATTTCCATACTACATGGATGGATTAAGGTAGCAATAATACATACTGGCTCTACATTAAAGCTGTATAATGAATGAAGGTTTCTGATGTTCTTTTCTAGGAATAACATTTCAGAGCTAACTCTTACGAGCTAAGGTGTAACCTGTCAAAGAATAAAAGAGAATTACAGAAAAGTAGTACAGCAGAGGTTGATTGTGCAATGATTAAACAAAGCCATCATCTTCCTCTGGACTAAACTGGTGAATCCTTTTTCCACCAATATTTGAAACTGTACTACATACCAGTAAGCAGCTTTCTTTTACTTTTTCCAGTAAAGATTAGAAAAAGTTGTATGAGAAATCTTGTTTCGGGGCATTTCTTGCATGTTTGATGCTTGTTTGTAATACGGGCTTTCTTTCAAAGAGAACAAAGGAATCTGTTTCTGCTTCAAAAACTGGATTTTTTTTTTAAAAAATACTAAATGTCTCCAGGTTCTGTCCCTGACAGAAGCTCTTGTCTTTAATGCCCTGACTATCCATAATCCTTTCCCGTTACACTCCACTACTCTGCTCTCCTCACCCTGGAGCTCTTGCCTTCTACTCTCTTTCCCTCTATGTCGTTTTCTCTTTCCCTTAGACTCCAGCTGGCATGACCAAGCCTCAACCCAGAATTCTATCCCTCACTCCCAGTGCTCTAAATTCAAATCTAGATTTTTTTTTCCACACTCCTATCACCTGAAGCCAGTAGTCAGAGCACAAGGAACACAGAAAGAAAGTCTCTGTTATGCTAATTTCTGTGAGGTAGCAACTCCAATTCTGGACAAATAACCGCAGAACTCTTGCTAAATCTGACAGATTATGCACTTATTCGACCTACAGAGGTGGTATATGCATAGTCCTCTTAGAATATGTTCAGCATCAATAACACATCCAAAGAATTTCATGTCCAAACACCAGTAATTTTCATAATACCAGGTAAATTTCCGTAAGGCTCAAGCTTGGATATGTTTTCAGAGGAAATCTTTTAATATCAAACCAGTACAGCTTTCCTGTAAAATTTCAAGCTTCTCCAATATATGGGACACTTCAGCTTCTCAGAAGAGACATACTCATAAAATCTACATAATTTTTAGTAGGTACATGTGTCTATTTTCAATATATATACACATATGGGATACACATACATACAACACACATATACAGGACACAGTACAATTTTAACAACTTTATCTGTGACATTTACAACAAATATATACACACACATGCTCAAAAAATACACACATTCAAGTGTTAGAAAGCTCTCCTTGAATGAACTTGCACTCTTCACCTAGTCTGACCAGAAAGCTTCCTGACAACAAAAGCACTTCACCTTCCAAGAGCAGACTGCTGTTTCCTAAGCTTTAAAGCTAACTGATTACAGCAATAGTTACTGAGACAAAAACAACTTGCAATTGTAGCATAACACTGAGTTGAAAACACCACAATTTAGATTCCATCCTCCACTGAAGTGTCCAGTGTAAATCACAGCAAGTACCACTAAGTTATAAGAAAAAAAAAAAAAAAAAAACTTATTCTGTCTCCTTCTCTTGTCAGAGTTAAACCAAAAATACTTGCCTAAGCCAACTTCTCACTCAGTATTCAGTAGAATATCTATTTCTTAGTTTCTGCAAAAACTAAAACTGAGTTAAAAGATATTTTTCCATTATAAATGTACTCACAATAATTGTAACAATCTAATGTAAAAAGATATGTGTATATATACACACATGGATAGAAGATACACTAAAAGCAAATAGATAAAATGCTTACCCCCAAAGCTGGCAATCTTTGTGTACAGCTGACAGCAACCTTTAGTTTCCAGTCTGTTTCTCCATCAAGCTGGTCAGTTCGAATGAAACATGAACCTTTAAGTTAAAAAAGATAAACTATTTTTCACATTTCATAAAAATTCAGTTTGAGTTAAAAGAAAATTTACAGAAGTGAGAATAAATTGACTTAAAAACATGTTTAAATGTGCCACAAGCAAGAGGATTGATGCTTCGGAATGTCTGTGTGTTGATTTAATGCTTTCTGCCAGGAATTCTCTGGATGTCATACAATAGTTGAGTACAATTTTTCTGATAAAATTAAAAATATGCTTGCTTATAAATGGGGAAGGAGGAGGAGGAATCCTATATCATAGGTATCTTATAGGTACCTGTATAATATAGGTATCTGTATAAATATCACCTCCAAGAGATCCAACTTCACTGAAGTTTAAACAGATTCTATTTTCTTTCTTTTTAAAATTTAGTCACTTGTGAAATTTCAGCATGTTAGAATAATTACAAAATGAAGACATACCAGTAATTTTTTATCTTTTTGCTCATATGAGAGACCACATCCTTGCATTGCTTATATTTTTCTGACTTTTTTTGTTGGGTGCCTTTCAAAACAGTATATAGGCCTCAAAATATCTATAAAGGAAATAATTTTAAGGTACCCATACCATTTAAGGTACAAAGACTCAAAGATAAAATAATCCTTGTTAACACATGTACAAAAATTAAGATATGATAGAAGCTCAAGATACAGACTCATTCATACCGAAGAAAACTGGTGGCACCAATTTGCAAACTTTACACACACACAGGACTTGTATCCAGGAATTACACAATTACTGTCTGCACAGGAAGAATATCTGACACATGTAACTAGTCTGATTGATTCGGCCAGATCTTTTAGTTGACCCTGCTTGGGCAGGGGAGTTGGATTAGAGAATCTCCAGAGGTCTCTTCCCACCTCAACAGTTCTCTAATCTGGAGTACTACATAGGCTACCAAGGTAAGATTCAAAGAAGATAGCATACAAAATTGCAAATCTATTAAAAACATGTACAAACAGTTAAAATCTCCAGCTAGCTTGTAGCCTTTAAAAAAAGGCCTGCAGTAACATTCTAGCAATACTCTTTGGAGCTGCTAACTAACAAAGCCGTTCTGTCACTAGAAGTGACATGGTAACAAACCGAAAGAAACACTGCAGAGAAGTTCACCCAACAGAGTCTTCTCACATAGAAAATGAAACAAAGGGCTAAAAGTAGTGTATTTAATAGGCAACATATTAGAAAGGGTATCTATCTACAAATGAATACAAAATTAAGAGAGATTCTTTCTTCAGGAGGCAGGTTGACAAAGTGCTAGTAAGAAGGCTCTGTTCAGTGCCCAAGTCCAGACAAATCTGGTGTCACATTCAAAGCATGTGGACCCCCATGTAAGTAAAGACTAACAGAACCCAGAGTTCTATTTATCATTGCCTGTAAATTTAGCACTTCAATGACCATCTGAAAGGACATGTTTGAGAGAGAAGCCAGCTGAAATCCTATCAGACTTGTGGATAGCATTTTTACACATGAGTCTTTTGAAAGAAGCTTACATACCTTCATGTAACAGCTGTACTTATATTAAGTACATATTAAGTAAGAGAATCTTTAAATCTTACAGGCTTTCAGAACATACTTGACTATTACCAAATTTCTTTCAAAGCTCAGAGCTGTGAGTTACCAAGCTGTACCTAAAACAATTTCTTGAAAAGCAGATTTGAAATTCTTGACAGGATCCCCTGATGGATTTTCTTCTAAAAATAAAACACTAAAGCACTTTTAGAAAAGTCCGCAGACGTATACAGCATTGTAATTAGGACTGAGGTATCTAGCACCATCTAGAAATACCATGATTTCACTGCACTTTTTTTATCCACGGCCTACATGAGTTTACGCTCCATCATACTTTTCCTATACCAGACATTTTGTGGTTCTCTTTACCCTTCCTGTCAATGGCTGCTATCATCCATCAATTTCATTTAGAATTATACTATAGATCAATGCAGTTCAAGACCAGTGTGGCTCCTGTGAATGGTTGACTGCACATATATTCATTTAATAGAGCTCACACTATGACATGTATTGGCCAGCTGCATTTCCTCTCCACTTCAGCAGTTAATTTCATCAATAACTTATCTCATAGCCTGTTTCCCTTTTATCCAGAAAAAGGGGACTGCTTTGTGCCAAGTCAGCTTTCAATAGTGATCACAACAGCAAAACTGAAACAATACCTCCTTTACTTTCAAATACTCCATCAGATTTGACTAAGTAACTTCAACTATGCTGTGAGATACTGATTTTAAGCCTGGCTTAGCTAAGATACAAATATGGAAGACTGAATTTGTGATCAGAAATGAATTATGTGTAAAATCAACTCCCCCGCCAAACCCCAGCATCTAGTAAGAACCAAGTATTTCCCGCTGTGTACTGGGCAAGTCACATGTACTTCATCTGTTAATCATATCTGAGTAAGCAGTAGACATAACTTCTAAAATCAAAAAAGGTACTTTAATTGACTATGTCTTAAGTCAATGTTTTTCTTAAAAAAAACAAACAAACAAAAAAACCCCTCAGATTTCCAGTACAAATATGACTAGGTGAAAAACACACCTATGCAAGTCTCAGAAATTGCTGTTCCTGCTGCATTCATTTTGAACCTGACAAAACATTATTTCCCAGCATGCAAAGAATCAAAATAAAGTACTATTGACTTTTGTAAGTATTTAAACTCTGTGCTGTTTAAATGAAAGTCATGAGGTATTTTTAAGTATTTACCTAAGAATTGCTGACTACAGGAAAACTGCATTAAAACACAGGAAGTTTTGTAAAAAGATTTTTTTCCACGGGGTTAAATATAAAGGTGAATGAAGAGCTTAAGGTAATTATTTCAAACAAGAGTAGTACTCAGATGCTTATTTCCAATAGACAATATACTGTCACCCAGAATTAGTGTATAAAGCTAGACACAGCAAATGTCTCAAGTGTTTCTGCCTTTAAAATGAAGATTTTTGAATCAGATGAATTATAATTTAAGGGTTGATCTAAACCAATTACATCAGGTTTAAAAAGACCAATCATTTAGATAAAGTGGTGCAAACTTCATGTGACCAAACTGAAATGAATTTACAACTACTTAATATTCATTTAGTTTAACCAATTGAAGCCAGGTGTAAATCAATTTAGAGCATGTCCATACAAGCTACTGTAGCAATCCAGCTAAACTGATTTTTAAAAACATTGAAATCTATGAAACTTGCATGCTTAGACAAGTCCTAGGGCCACAATTCCATTTTCTGTTTTTTAGCAAAAGTTCAACTATAAACTTGAGGCCTTTCCAAAAGTTAGCCTACGGTTGCTTTTTATGGGGGGGAAAAAAGCACCTGTAGTACAAAAGATGAAAGCTATTTTAAGGACCTCAAATAACTACATAATTTTAAAATATGAAGCTACATTGTCATCTATAAACAGATCTCTTGCTTATGTATGAAGTAACAAAACATCTTATTGTTAATAAGAAAATAATTTTCTTCTGAATAGTCTCATTATTTCATATATTAACAAAAGAATAAATAAATATTCAATATAGGTTTTATCAGCCTTCTTACTGAAAGATATTTCATTAAAACATGTTTATGGAAATATATCCACAAAGTTATCTACATCACAAATGTGGCTTGAAATCTTCTTTTACTACCTTATCAAAAGTATTCTCAAAGGGTTTTTCTACCTAAGGACTTAAAGAGTTTTCTGTTACAACCTATAGTGAAATGCATGTAACCAGAAGCCAACAATTTTTACTTCTTTCTTATACAATAATAGTCTTAAAATTAACCATTCAATTTTATTGCTTAATGTGTGTGATAGCACATAAAGGAACACCTGTTTGTTTACAGTGAATTCAGTGATCTTAAGGCCTCCTTTGAATAGTATCAGAATTTATTTACAAAAACAGATTCTTTGAATTTAATACAGATTTATTTAGCATAATACTGTTCAGATTTAAAACTAAAACACCAACATTTGAAAGACATGCAACTACACCTAAAACTGTGCAAAGTAAAACAGGTGTGCCTTGGTATAGATTTTCAGTAGATGCATACTGGAATAACAGCAATTTTAAGAGCTGTTTTACATATTAGCAGGATATTGAACATAAATAATATACGTTTTCAATAATTTTTATCATGTTTAAAAATACATTAAAAGCTTATCTATTCATTTAGGGCCACCATACATGTGGCTAAGATTTGTCAAACAAAGGTACGGTGCTCAATACAGAGCTAGCAGAATCTTACATACTGTGTGTGTTTCTGTATAGATTTAAGATTTTATTCAGAACACACACACAGGACATGACACGTCAAATGCTTCTGAGCATAGCTTATACTTACAGCACATGCATACAGCCTAGTTATTCTTTTGTGGGCATGTTTACCTCTAGAAATCCTGAGGGAAAAGGCCCTCAACAAAAACTTTCAAACCAAAGATAGACGGTGTTTGAGAGGAGGCTGGTCATATTTTAGCCTTAAGCTTGAACAACTGTATCAAAGCTTCCTCTTATTTAATGGTAGGCATTAGCATCAGGTAACCAAATCTTGTATTTTTTTTTTTATACCAGAAGAATTGCTATTGATATTTTACACATTAATTTCTTTCCACGTATATAGCTTTAATTTCCTGAAACACTACAGTAACGCACATAAACCTTTGCTGCCAAACACTTAAACTCCATTTGCATACACACCCTTCAGCAAATTGATAACAGTTTTTAATACAAGCATCTGGAAAACAGCATAGGCTCCTGTAAAGAAGTTATTACTTGGGCTGCTATGTATTTTCTAAATCTAGTCTAGCTTACACTTTTTTTCTTTTTAAACTTATGTCATTTTGAAGAGAAATATTGTTATACATGAATTATTTATTCTTTTTTCATTTTCAAATGTTGTTCATAAGCAGAAAGAGCAATAAGCAGAAAGATGGACTTGTTTTCCTTAAAACAATTACTTTATTAATCAGCCTGTTTACCAAGGAGTTTGTATAGAAAGCGTAGCCAACACAAAAAACTCCCAAAAGCAATATTGACATACAAAGGGCAATCCTATTTTGCAAACAAAATCATTTTCTATTGAATTGCATCTCCTGCCTTCTCTGGAAAGCTATTATGAGGAAACAAAACTGACCAAAGCAACATTTAATACTTGTTATGACTGTGGAAAAAAATCCCTGCTACCCTGGAGAAGCTGATGTAGTTTGCTGCAGAAATAGAACTTAGCTATTCTTTGGGTCATTTACAGAATCTCTTTCGTATTACATAATTATTTCAGAAACCTCTTTAGCCAAAGGCTCTTTAGTAAGATAGCGCATCAGAACTTCCCTTAGTAGCCTGTAAGTGTCATAAAAGAATCTGAAGTAAAATATCCTGTCAGCTACACAGGTAGGACCTCCTGTTTTCTATTAGCTCAGGGAATAATACTGTTGAATAATCGAAGACTGGGTAATTAAATCCAAGTATCTCCAAATGCATGCACCAATTCATGGGAAGTCCCTGCAAAACAGACTGAAAATACCAAGGAAAAATTTAGATAGACTGGCATAATACAACAGGGCTTTCACATTGCTCCTTGCTTGCACAGTCCATATGCATTGTTTTTATAACATAAGAGAAGGTGGGAAAGCATGCTAAACCTTAGTGTTTGATTTCCAGGGCTAGGCAGGCTTCTTATCTAATAAAAATCATGAGAAATTAAAATGTTTTTCTTGTAAAAAGAAAATCTATACATTTGTAACTATCCTATTCATCCTGTACTCAGAACTTAATTCTCATTTTCCCATTATTGGTTCCTGGCTGGGAAGAATGATCTGAGAAAGCAGCACTGAGTCATGAGATGAGACAGATTAATGACAACTCCAGAATTTAGGGGAAAAAAGATAGGGAATATCTAATTCTGGCTACATTTAAAAAAGTAACAAAAGCAACAGCACCACATCCTTCCAACAATACTGCAGCAAACACTCCTGTCCTCCTCTTCTTGCTTTGAACAGTCACTTACTTGTCTTGTTTTCAACTACACCTATTAATTAACATTTTAAAAGTGAAGTTATTTTTAGAAATAAGATTTCCATTTTTAGATTTAACAAGTACCTTCAGATTCCTTCCACAGAGCCTTAACAGTCAACTCACACATAGTACTTGTTACAAGTGTCAGTATATATAGTAAAAAACGGAATATAAGATGTCAATAAATATATGAATTCTGAAAACCTTATTTAATTTTCCCCTGAAGAACATTAAGCTTAAGGTTTCTGCTTGCTAATTTTTTGCCAAATATCAGCAAACTCAAAGAAAAAAAGTTTTGCCAATGAGCACCAACTAAAAGTTACAGGTATAATTCAAATACGTCATAAGGAATATTTCAATATTATATTGTGCTAAAGAGTCAAACAACTACAGTTTAACTGTATATAACAGATATGCAGAAATATGCATATTTTACAAGACCCAGGGTCTCAGCCTTGAAAAGGTACTGTTTTGTCTGAGTAAATACAGGGTTCAATTCCACTCTGCATTACAGAGATATAAATTGAAAAGCCGTAGAATGTGTACACTTAAACCATCAAGTTAAATTACATTTACTTTATTTAACATTTAATTGACAAAAATTCACATCAGTCATTCATAACACAAACAATGTTAAACCACTACAGTCTAGGTTACTCACACAATAAAGAAATCAAGTAAATAAAATTACATCCACCTTCTCTCACAAGAGTTGTATCCAATAAATTTTTTACAAATGAGAGCAGCAACAATGAATGCCTTTTAAGCCTTGGCAAAACTGAATTATTCAATCTATTTGCCTATATCCTATTACAGCTTACTTATGAATACTTGATTTTATTTTGTATAATTGACAACAGTTGTCAGGAAAGGAGGGTTTTAATGGCAATCAAATTAAGATCAACTGGTGTAAGTGTCACAGTGAAGTGCCTGTGTCAAGTGTTGATGAATTAATTGATGGGTCACTGAAATAGGGCACATGGAACTGTCATAAACAGCTATAAATTGTCTTGTAATATTACCAGCCTTCCTGCTATGAGTCAGTATTCCAAATGCATTGAAAGAAATGGGTTACTAGAATATATCCAACAAAGGAAAAATGAACATTGACTTTGCATACCTAACACCAGATCATTTACTAACAACTTAATTTTTAAATCATTTATATGACTTAAGTGACTATGTGCATGAAAATTTTAAACTGATGACAAGATGAATAGCAGCAACAAGATGATGTGTTTGAGTAGAGTTTCATTTACCATTATAGGAGGTAGTTTTCAATTATGATAGCTGCTGGAAGGACAGGAAGAAGCAAAACACCTGAATCATCTCAAACATTTAAGCTATAACTCTATCACTTAGGATATATGTGAAAATTGTAGTGGCATTTATACAAGATAGATTAAATTAGTTTTAAAGCATTAACTTCTCTTAACACCAGCAAAAGAATTGTGTGCACTTGAGATATTTGATCTGAATTAAGAAACCCATGAAGCAATTGATTAATTGGAATTTAAGCCATCAGTCACTAGATCCATCAACAGATTCATTTACATTCTAAACAATCAGTTGATGGTCTTATAGGATACCATGTATTAATACACAGTCAATACGATACCAAACTCATCACAATTCCTTATTGACAAGCACACAGATGCTTTTAATCCGAACTTGATCACACTGCATGTATTTTTGGATTACTATATTGATTCAGTATGCTTTAAGAATTTTTATTTTTATTAATGTTACAGAATTTCTTACATGTAGCAAACAAAGCTCCAAGGCAAGAAAAAAAAATAGTATCTACATTCATAGTCACATTCTCAAATTCTACATTGATTCACACAATTTTTGGATATGCATAAGGACACTAAAAAACTAGACAGAGTAAAAATCACAAAAAAGGTAGAAGTATATCAATTATAAAATTGTAGTAACTAATACCTCCTTTCTATTTAATAAGTTTGATGTTCCATTTTGCTCTGTTATTCTTCTGATGTATACTAATCTTCTCCTTTTAGAGTAGTATAGAAGGAAAAAATGATTTATTTACACCTTTATCTGGAACATGCTACTTCATATTCCATAAAAAACAAATCTAAACAGCTTGATGACTGAGGTAGTCAAATCTGCTATACAGAATATTTAAAATACTGAACAAGTTTTGGCCTCACTGTTTCAGATCAATGAAAAAGTGAGGGAGGCCAGAATACCATTTCATGATGGTATGAAAACTAATATAATACATGGCAGGTGTCAGCTATCCTGTTAGATTTTATACAATCACGAAAATATTTTTCATTGATATTTATCCCTGCTTGTTTTTGCTTAACAGTCTACTATTCTAGTTATTTTTATCATTTAGAACTGAAAAACTACAGTAATCTAGCCCATGAATGATCCAAATACACCATCAGATTAAAGTCAAGCAATTTCAAAAATATTTCCAGTCTTCCTGTTTGTTTTAAATCAATTTCACTTGCAGCTTCAACACATTAGTTATACTTGCTACATATGTTAGTGATAGATGCATCTTTCTTACAAACAGTAAGAAAGCATATATTCCTTGTGTGAATCAAGGATGAAATTATTGTCCAAGAGAAACAGTTGTAGCATAGTAGAAAAATCCTCCCTAGTGCGACTCACTCTTGCAAGCTAATTTCACTGAAGTTACGGACTGCTTTGATAAAAATATACAGTACCTCTGGATAGATCAAAGGGATGGAACTGAACCTTTTGCATTCAAATAGGTTATAGTCAGTTCTTCAAAATGAAAGTGGTTCAACTGCAAGACATTCAGCACTATCAACATAAAAAAATCATCCAACATGAACATTATTCGACAACTGCTCTTCCATAAATGCTCTCCATTTTGCTGTATTACCATTACTTAACCACAATAATGATTCAAGAAAGTGAAGTGATTTCAGTTGGTGTTCATTTGGCTCTCACAAGAAAATATTCCCATTTATTATTGAAAGACTGGTTCTTATTCAAAATGTATCATGAGAATTACTCTAAACACAAGTACTGAATGTTTACCTAATGACTCAACAGGATACTTTTTCCTGATGTACAGCAAGATTTGCAGTGGTTATAATATAGGGGACAATAGATCATCAAATTGCTATCTATCATAACAGAAATGAAGCCTGGAATTTAGATTTTTTTAAACTATCATTTTCTTCTTTGGCTTACTTAAAGTTCAGTAAAAAATCAATTCAGTTACCTCTTGTTAAATAGTGAAACCAGTTTGTTCAAGGAACTGACTGGTTTCAAGACCTAGTTCATAACATCAAAAAGATTGAGGACTTACAAGCTTTACATTCTGATTCCAGTGCAAAGCACAGGTTAACACTGATTTAACAAGTTTTCAATATATTTTAAGAAAAATGATTAACAAGGCCCCCCGATTGCTTCACTATCTGCTCTGATAGGACAGCACAATTATCTCCCTCCATCAGCCTACCTAAAGTATGTATTTATTCCTAAAGACTGATAATATTAAAATATAGCTATACATACACACACATCTTAAAGAAGAGTATGTGATGAGAAGAATTTTCTCTGGGTGAAAGCAGAGCTTACAAGTAAACAGAGTAAACAAAAAAAAAAGGTCTAATACATATTAGATTACTAAAGGTGCAGGTAGTTACCAAAATGTTAGCTGTGGAAAAAGTAACCAACTTGAAGGAGATACTGCTGTACCAGTAGCTAAATGGCGAAGCAGGAGGGAGAGCCTTAATATTTCACAATGCAAAAAAGAGTACAAGTCAAAGAAGGTGATTAAAAAAAAAAAAAAAGGAACAAAATACCACACACACAGATAACAGGTGATTGAAAAAGGAGAGGATAAAAATCTTTGATTAAGAAATAAATAAAGTGTATTATTCTTAACCAAATAGGACAATGGGAAGAAGCATCAGAAACATCCCTGAAGTTTGATGACCGATCAGAACACAGACTTCATTATGGCAAAAAGCAGAATTCCAATTTTTTTTTTTAATTCTTCTTTACTTGAAAGAACAGTAGAAAGTTGTGTGAAGTTACACAGACACTTAAAGACAAATTCTCATCCCTCTAAACTCCTTCAGTGTCCAGAATCGGTTTGGAAAAAGTAGTTTTCTGTCACTGACCTCTTGAATTTTACCTTTTATTTGACAGTGATACAGCTTTAAAGATACAATGCAGAAGCATTAGCTCAAATTCATGGTTAAAAACAAACAGATAGAAAAACATTTCTTATACAAAAAAACAAACCAGAGCACTGGAAAGTAAAAAATGTCACATGTCATCTGTATTCGAATGAATTTAATTTCTCCGTTTTCCTGCACTTGATTCAGTCACTAGCAAACCATATAAAAGTTAGCTTTAATCCAAATAGTTTGGCTCTTTGTCACAGTGTAGCTGCAGTAGTCTGGAGGTCAACAGAAAATGGGAAATACATACCGTGAGGGAGAGTAAGCACTCAAATTACTAGCTTGCGCTGACCTATGTGGTCCTATAAACAGCAGACACTAATAAGATGCAAGAGCAACTTCACTGTAGACCTCAAAGAGGAATTCAGTGAAACACTAAAACCTTGAAGATTCTACTAGATGACAGACTTCTGTGAGACCATATCATTACCATACAAATTACTCTATACAAACGATCCCTCTGTTTAAATGTATTAATAACAGAAAATATATGGACTTTTTTCAGTTAAGGTGAATATTACTGTGCATCTGCTCAAACTGAAAGGTGGAAAAATTACAGTTTATAGAACTTTAGAATTAGTGAAAGAGTCCGTTATATACAGGAAGCAACCAGGTTCAGGACTTATCTAAACAATTATCATTCGAAGTTTCGTTCATCTTGACAACTCATTTTGCAGTTTAAGTTCAAAATAAGTCAAATTTGTATAGTAAGGAAAAGGAATCAAGAAGGTTTGCCAATTTCTTTTTAAATCAAAAAACAGCAAAGAAAAAATGACATCATGTATTAGCTGTAGAATTCTGAACATTGCATTTAAAAGACAAAAGTATACAAAGACTCTCTTTAGTAAAAGACTTCTTCATAGTTCTGATAAGAAAATATTGACTGGACTATTGTCAGTAGTGGCAGTCTGAGGCCCGGCTACCACCAGGTGGATTCACAATACAGAGAAGGAAAAACCTCTGTGGAATATAGTTTAATTTCTTGCTAAATTGGATGACTACTTGTTCCAAAACTCTAGGCCACATTTTCAAAAGGAGTTGCACACAAAAAAGATGACATCTTACTGGAGGGAAAAAAAAAAACCAGTTTACTTCTTAAGACTATAGCTTGTACACAGCGTAAATTTGTAATCAGGAGCTCAAGTCTGTATGCAGTACTCCTGCAATTAGGACTGCAAGAGAAGCAATTAAATATGTTAGCTAAATTTCCCTTATGCTCAATAAATACTGAGAGCAGTGACGATGTGGCAACACGGGCCTTAGCATTTGTACAGAGAATCTCATGTCCTCTGCAGCCGGGTGCTCGTTACACAGTGGCTCATTCTACCTTAGGTTCTCTGCCACTGAAGAACAAACTTGCTATGCAAAGTTAGTGCAAGCCTACATAAACTTCCATCCCACTTCTAGTCACAGTCCAGACACATCCCACGCCCCCATGAAAGCCAGAACCAGACTACATGATTTTACGATATTTAAATTTTTAGTGAGACAACTTCAAAAACTACTGCAAGGTCAACTCATTCTTCATTAGGTCTAATAATCAGAACTTCAGAGGCTACAGAAATTCCTTTTTCATAATACAGATGGAGACCTTCAAGAGACTTTTTCCAATTGTTTCAAAGAAATTACAGAGATAATGTTTACAGGTAAGCTAGTAGAGTCATTTCTATAAAAGGGCATACAATATGAGGCTGTATGATTTGCATTCAAAACGCATCCAAATCTTAATCTAATTAATGCTCTAATGACACCAATTTTTGCCAAGTCCCCCCCACTACTTACATTCCTCTCCTACGAGACTAGTCTTTCTTAAGTCTTTATTTTCAAAGCCTTTTCACATATCTTCAGCTTAGCAAGTATAAATATACATATAACCTGTTCACTGCATTGTTGCTTGCCCTGCCTCTGAGGCCAGCTTTGATCATCCTTACCTTCAGCTTGCACTGTTTTCTAAGCTGCCTACCACCAGTGGGGAAGGACTCTTATTAAAAGAGTCATTAAGCCTCCTTAAAAAAAAAAAAAAAAAAAAAAAAAAAAAAAAAAAAAAAAACACACACTATCCTCCTTTCAGCCAAAGTGCAAAATGCATCCTAGAGGCAGTGAATTATACAAAAATAAAAGACTGAGTACAAAGTGGCTACTGCTAGAAGTAATAACCACATATACACAACTGTAAATTGTTCCTCTCATCCTACAAATGAAGATGCCTTCCTCAAAAACAGAGGGACAAAGTGGTAATCTACTATCCTTATGCTGTTCCAAAAATGAATACCCTTGAATTAGATGCCCATTTCTAATAGGTTAGTCCAATTTTCATTTCAAGCTCTGATTCCTACAAAGAAGTTAGAAGTTTTAGAAGTCTGTTAAACAAGGATTCATTTAAATCACTAAAACATTAGTTTCTGTGGAAACAGTTCCTGAGTGGTTCCTTAACTAATCAAGCTGCAATCAGACGCAGAGGTGAAAAATTTAGAATATTCTTGCTGTATTATTCATCTAGGCACTTTGAAAGCCATAGACTTGAATGCTGTTTCTCCAACAGCTTTGACTGTCTCTCCTGTTAAGAGCTCCATCATCCAGCTTACTTTCAAGTGCCATTACTACAATTTTAAAAGTGGATGTGAAAAATTGGCATATTCATACCCCATTTTAAAACACATATATATATGTTTAATATAAAACATTAGTTTTATATAACATCATTAAAATTATTATCAAATTGATTAATGGAGCAATGGAACAAAAAAGCCACCCTGGAACACTGAGTGCAATAAAAGCCTTTTTAAAAACAACAACAACAGAAACAGAGGCAAACAGGTTACATGAACATGAATGAAGATGTCATATTGAAAAAGTGCTATAAAGATTCTTATTTTAGAATAAGGAAATTCTGTTCCACTTCGATAAATGTAGAATTTGCACACAACCACTACATATAAATACATAAATAAAGACTCCAGAAATATTACTGTAACATCAGATTATACATCTGCATATTGCAATTCATATGGAAGGAAGTTACTTCACAATAACTAGTAGCTATGCTTATATGATTCTGCATGCTACAGTTTCACGCTCTATGGGCACAATCTTGAGCAAAGTAGAATAGCTGAAATTTTAGCATCTTTGTGTACCCAAATACAGAGGAGCTGTTACTGCCACGGTCCAAAGGACAGGGGTCTACTACTATGATCATGTCATCTGGCAGAGGTTTTCACATAAAGAATGCAACTCTAGAGTCAGCATTTGTTTAGGATTTCAAGACTTTCACAATGCTACCCTGGCCAAGCTGCCAAATTCCCAGAATTCTGGGAATGCACTACCACTGGACAGTGGGCACAGGAAAATCTGTGCCTAACACAGTATACACTCTCCTTACCGCACAGAGTAGAAAAGAGTTTTCAGTTGTTCTCAGTCTTGCTATTAATGCTTTTTTTCTAAATATATGTAAAACATATTTATTTGTTACTGATGATTTCAAATGAAATGAAACATGCACATTGTACAAGTCACTCAAGTACATATAGAAAAGAATTAAAGAATTCAATCTGCAATGATATCTAATAACATTTCACTGTGCAAAGTTACAGTTATAAAACATTTAGAGCAACATCATTAGAAGATTAACAGCTGCTGAGACTTCTTTCTTCTACCTCATAACCAGAGTGTTATGTATGAGTTCATATTATCTTATTATACCTTAAGATTAGTTCTTCGCATTGATTCTATGCTCCTCAGTGGCTTAAAACAGGTATCAAAACACTTGAAGCCTCAATTAAAACAAATGTTAAAAACAGAATAGGAACTGAAATATATAAAAAAAAAAACACATTAAAGTAGTTTAGACAGATTGTTGGCAGCTACTCATGCCCTGAAGACAAGCTTTTATTCGGCCGTATGTGCAAAACTTAACTCCATCATTTGTCATTTTCTGTAGCAATAAATTTTCAAACCATTTTAGTTCCCAGACAGGTAGGTTTTATACTGCATGTTTTCTAAACATATAAAAAATTCCAGAATGTGCGATAAATGCATCTCTTCCAGCCTTCTTATTCTACAGTAGCTGGTTCTATAGAGACAAGAAGTGGTACAAGTTGCACAACCAAATTCCAAACTGACATTTCTTTCCAAATATCCAGATTTCCAGAATAAGCTGGTGCCTAGATAAACAACTAGCCTCTGCTTATAGATCACTAATTCCTAACTGTCCAGAATAGATAGTATTTCCATCATCTTTATTTTATTTTTATTTGCAGTGAATTTTGAGCTTGATATTAACGCAGCAGTGTTTTAGTACTACTTGCATTTTTAGACAGGAAAAACTAGATCCTTTAAGCGAGATAAAATGCATGCTGGTACAATGCCTTTCTGTGAAGAAAGGCTTATATATTCACTATTCGCATAAACACTTTCTTTAATGCAAATCAGTGTAATTTTTGTGAAAAGGTAGATTCTGCATTATGTGCTTACCAGCTCACTTGGTATTTCTTCTAACAGGAAATCAAGCTATAAGCACTACTAGATAGCCTGTACTGGCATTTCCATCTTTATGTCAATAAAAATAGTTAAAATTAATTCTGAAAGCCCATCACATCTTAGGCAATTATACTCCTACAAAAAAAAAAAAAAAAAAAAAAAAAAAAAAAAAAGTAGACTAAGCTTAAAAGAAAGAAAATGCTTTTTCTATTCTTTAATGTTTTAGTCATACCATTAAAGCTATTGAAACTAAAAAAACCTGAAACCTTAACTAGAAATTGTAATAACAATAAGATTGTTTTTGCTACAATTCTGAAAAATGCAAACATGTCTGTGGCTAATAATCAGTGCTTCTGTAAATACATTGGTTTTAAGGATTGTCATAAATGAAATTAAAGAAAGCGATCGATGAAATGGGGGAGACATCGCCCCTAGTACTCGCATAGATAAAACCAAAACAGTGTAATGTAGGCCTGAAAAATACACATTGTTATAACTGTGCAACTGACATCATTATCATTCCAGGAATTAAAGGTTCTTCATGACCAAAATAATTTGTGAGAATTTGTAAGTGATTTCCCTATTACATCCATTGATGGCTCTAGCAGTAGCAGACATTTAAGTTGGAATGTCCAGATGAATAAATGGCTATAAATAGCAGTTAAAAAGTAAAACTAAGAAAATTGTCTGATAATGATTTTGTGCATAACAGCACTCTTAAAATATTATATGATTTTAAAAATACACTTTCAATGAGAAAATCTATGCAAAGAATAGACTAAATGATGTGTAGACTAAAATTCCTGGCTTTCAGCTGCTGGGAAGACACTCATGCCATTTGATTGTTGCTAGTTAGGTTTGACTCAATGTACTGCCCCAGTAAGGAAACGTATGTGATGAATTCAGGGCTCGATTGAACCTCTAAGCAGGACGAAGGTAAGGTTCCTAGAAGAGACAACATTCAAAAAACAAAATACAGCAACCAAATATAGTCAGTAGCCGAAGAGACGCACCTTGAAATATAAATAAGCCTACAGTTCCTGGTGTTCTGCTTGTGACCAGTGAGACTGAGCAGAGAGGAAGCTAGTCTTGGCATTGCCAGAGGCAAACTCTGGAAACAAATCTTTGCCAATCTGAATGGTGCTAAGAAGTTTACAGCAGCTCATGCATTAGAATTTGTTTGTGGACCATATTTTAGTAGACTTCAGTTTTCTCAACCACAGTTTGACAGAGCAGGAATATCTCAGTGCAGTATTCTGACTCTTGGGAAAAATACTTTTTTTCAGAAGCAGTAGCTTTCACTGTTTAGAATCACATCACTGCCCCAAATTCTAACCCTGCAAAAGCCTAGTGCACAATGGGCAAAGAAGTTGAACTAGACCAGTAAAAAGTACTTCCACTTTGTCCTTTGGAAGTTTAGGTCCTGTCAGAGAAGACTGAAAGGAAAATCCAGCTCTCCTTTCGTACCATCAGGAACACACACTAATATGATAAGAACCTCAGAAACAAAAAGACGGGTTTAACTAAGACTAATCAATTCTTACCCTCCTGAAAGGCTACTGACAAAGAACAGTATCATAGAAGTGTTGTGATTACTCTTGCTGTCACAGGTCTTAGGAGTCAGCAGTAGTACAGAACACACTCGTTTCTTCCCAGTCCAAGTGTCAATGGAACAGGACACACGCCCTGGGCTCTTCCTGCTGCAGGGGCTTTAGCAAATAACCCATTTAGCCTTATCTCCACATACTACACCATTCTGTCAGGCTATCTTGCTCCCAATAACTTTCAACTTGTTGGCCAATTTCAATCAATTATAGCAGAACAAATATCTAAAGAATACAAAGTGCCTCTAATTTTTGTGAAAAATTAGGTTAAGATCCACATGATCCACGAGCAAAAATCAGCATGTACTTAGCTCAGAACCAGCCACTGCGTGTGCTGGCTTTTGCCCAGTGAATAACAAGAATCTAGAGGAACTGGAGGAGGACAAATGAAAAGTTCATAAGAAGAAAAAAAATTAAGCTTCATTCATTGTATTTTGACACTGTAGCCATGTTATTAAATATTTGTGTGCCTCTCCTAGTTTCACATCCAAAAGCTAACGGAGTACGAATATTACAGGGATATCAAGTCTTATAAATATATGTATCAGATTTTCATGAAGGACTAGCTCATGCCAGAACATCTCAGTATGACAGAAAATTCTCACTGAATCAGAATCAGGTCACCAAACAAAAGCATGTACTCATCAAAATAATGCATAATCAAAGTAAGGTCAATAATTCTAGTTAGAGAAGGGAAGAGTTTATCATCTAACTTTTTCTTCTGTATTGTGGAGACAAAGGCAGTATCTTTAATAATACTCAATAAAAATTGAGTCACTAATATAAGCTTCAGTTGGCACTTTCTGTGGACAATTAGAAAGCTATACAATGATGCCTGGAACATTCTGTGTAACTGATTTGTGACTCAGATTGCATAGAGAAATATCATGCAGAGTGCACGTTAAGCAATAGGGAAAGAAAAATCAAAACAAACCAACCCACAAAAAAACACCTCTACTCAATTCTAGTGAGCAAGCTTTCTATTGGCATAACACAGATTCTGCCTACATTTGTATAACAGCTTTCCACTTAGGTATTTGGTTGTTTTGGCATAAAGCCTGCTGATACACCAAATTAAGAAAACCTTTAAATCATCTTTTGCAGTGAGCTCAGCCCAAACATTCGCCTTTAATCTGGTGAAAGACTTATAATGGGACAGATCTCCCAAATTGCTTGTCATCTGTGCCATGTACGATGAGTGAAAATATAAGATTCTGCTTTAACCTTCCCACCATCACTTTATATATATTTAAAACCGAGAGATTATTGCAGAGGTTTTACTCTTAAACTTAAAAATCCCACAATTTTTTCTTTATTTTGGAAGTCATTAGAAAGCTTCTGTTATAATGGAAGCCTGAGAGCAGTAAAGAATTCCAATCTGAGGAGGGATTTTTTTCTTCTTCCCCACCTTGGGAAGTAATCCTAACCCTAAACTCAAACAGCCATCTACCACCTACCTGCCTCTATTCATGAAGATAAGAATACCAACATTATGGACCGTCAAGAATGAATACAAAGGAAGAAAAAAAAACTTGTACATTTGCATTTTTTTTTTTTTTTTATATATCAGGCTTTTACAAAAGTTAACCTAATCTTAGAAATTAGATACAGCTGAGGTAATGACATGATGCTAATTATATAGAAATCAAGTATCAGCTGAAGATATTATAACTAAAATGGATCTGATAAAGCCACACACTAAGTTATAAAAAGACACCTAGAAAGAATTCAGTTTCTAATCAAAACAAGCCATTAGGCTTGATCTCCTTAAATTCAGCTTCTGCTTTGTAAGGTTGAAAGCATCTTAAAAAATTGCTGCATTTCTAAAGGTCCATTTGGGGAGGGAGGGGAGGAAAACAAGAGGAAAACACACACATGCCACTCATTTCTTCCACACTACCACATTTATATGAAAAGAAACTAGAAACTAGAACAGTTTACAGTTGAACTTTGTAAGCTACTCCTTTATAACACAAACTGCTTTTTGACTGCAGATGCAGAATATTACAGTACTGCAAATAAGTTTCCAGAGAGAAGAAATGGAGATTTAAAGATCATTTCAAGAACTCTTTGCTTTAACCTATAATATTGCTACTACAAATCTATAAAACATCAACTGTTTCACTAAACAGAAAATAAAGTTACCTATAGAACAAAAATTTTCCAAATTGTGTTTTATAAAGTATTTAAAGTGTGAAAATAAGTCAAAACTGTAACATCCAGGAAAAATGATTCACTCTAATCAAACACAATTACAGACATTTAAGTGTAATGCCAATACAACTAAACTGTTGCATGTTCATAAAAAGTGAATCTCCACCAGTGCTTAAAAAAAACCCAAACAAAATACACTTTTCTTTTGTAGAAGTATATATAAAATAATTTGTATCAGAAGATTTTACCAAATTTGCTCTTCACTCACTGTATGTCATACTGAATCTCTTCCTAATAGGTAAACAAATCTTTCCAAGTGTTTACAAGCATTTTTTTAACCTTAGTTATAGAAAACATACTGTTATAATACGATAAACTTGATATCTAGAAAATAAAACAACTTACAAGTTACTGCTCTGGAGTCTCTTAAAGGAAAATTTTGATTTAAAATTCTAAATAAAGCTGACCAATGAAATGGACTTAAATGACTTTAAAGCAATGTTATTCTTCACACACTTTTGATATAGGGATTTCCCACCACAAACACTCTAGTCAGTTCTCTATCCTTTAAATAACAGTATCAAGGGGAAGGCAGACTGCATAGTTTCTTGCATGCTTTTATATAGAATTTAGAAATTTAAGAATTAACAGAGAGGAAAGCATTCCACATATGTAAAACACTGAAGAACTTATGCTTTTGCAAGATTAGCAACTGTTTTATTTTGTTCATTTGCTCCAGCAGTGACAATGCATCTGATGTAAATTACTGCAGGGATCTTAATTAAGGATAGCTCTTTGCAAATAAACAGCTCCTGATACTTCTACAGCAGCAAACATGATGCAAGATGATATACTGAGCTGGCTAGGCATTTCTACTTCAGGCACATAATTCAAAGAAATTACCATTCATACATACTCCTTCTGGAGTGGACTGTAATTTCTTCCAAGTGTCTGGATACGTAACCCTATAATCCAATATAGCTAGTAAAGAATAGGAGACTTCAGACCAAAGCACTTCAACTTTTTACTGCTTATGCACTGCATGCAAATAACCTAGTTTAAGGTAATCCTTCTACAGGTGGACAGGTCCTCCTACTTTTTACTATTTTAAGTAGGTGTGATTTCTGTTCAAATCATTGTTAGGTAAGTGGAAAAAAGATGACACTCCAAGTAGCCCAAAAGAAGACATCAATCAATCCCTTTTGAATCATGCTGGAATCCAACAGCTTTGGGTTGTCAGAAGCATGGTGCATTTTAAGAAATTAAGGTACTGCGTACCCCACATATTCTGGAGCAGATGGGTGTCAACCTAGATAGAGAATAATATACAGACTAGCAAAAAACTTTGTAAACTCAGACCACTCATGGTTGATCTAATGTCTCTAAACAGCATTTGAAAGTCACTACTATGATACATTAACCACACAGTAATTCTCTTCCTTTAAGCATGTCTTAGTAGCTCTACTGATGTTCTGCAGGCTATCAGAAATATTTTTGTCTTCTCTTGCAAGTCACACATCACTCACGCTAACAGTCATCCACACCCATGAAACTATGTGGAGAAACCTAATGCGCGTATTTGGCCTTCTATCTGAAATTTAGCTGACAGAACTCCAATGTCAGAATTGAGATCACTATTAACAATACAGCGTTTTCCAATGTTACAACTATTAGCTTTGTGAAATTTAGTGCTGTCCTACAAACACCTGGCAGTTCTTCATAGTCTGAAGACGCACAAAAATATAAAGTAAAAAACTCAAACAAGTTGCATGAAGGCCATCCAGTTAGTCATGTCTAAGCTTCAAACAGAACAACTGTAACATCTAGGGCTCCTATAAAGGAGATGCTTGTTCCTCAAAGACTACAAGTACTAAACCGCCACCATGTTACAAGAAATAACTAATGAAAAGTACTTATATTCCTCCACCTCAAGCAAAAAAAATTTTTTTTTGGACTCCCAGAAAGGCAGTATTATTTTCCAGCTAGCTTTTTAAAATTATCTTTAAAAAAAACATTATAAGCACACACCAGGAGGATGAGATTTCAGTTACTTTCAATTTAGTAACTGCAATAGAGTCGAATGATATTTCAATGTGTGCTGCAATATAATCAGCATAACATAACTAATGTTAGTCACAAATAATTAAAAATACTATGAAGTCGTATTAAACAAATATTCTTTAAATATATTAAAATAGTCTTTATCAATATTAGCTTTGCCTAAAAGTTCCACTATATCAATCTATAACAAGAAATCTCTCTTTAGAGGAACATATCTTTAAGGGTCATCTGTTCCCGGTAAGATTTTTTTCATTTTACAGTCCAGACATACTGGATGTCTCATATAAGGATATACTTCCATTAATTAGATAGTGAAGGTAAATTTCATATCATCAGTCTATTTTACCACTTTGAACTGGCCACAAGGCGCACTCTAAAATTTCACCGCAACCACTAAGTTACCATGTAAACAATTACAATTATTAAAACATACCCGTTTTTTCCGATGTTCTGAGAAACACCATGTCAGATGGGATTCGCTGATTCTGAGGAGGGAAAAAAAAAAAGTAATTTTAAGTAAGAAAAAAAGAATTCCAATCAAATGTCCAGTAAGATCAGTCACTAAAAGGTCACACTTGGATTGAAACTCAATTAAAATAGGATTTATCAAAGTACTTTACAATCAGCATTTGCAATTCAGAAATCAATATTTTCAAAAAATTATACAATAAGCAAACAACAGCTAATCCTTTCAGATTCTATTTATAAGTGAATCTCAAATGTCTGAAGAATTAACAGATTTACATTCTTGAACTATTGTTTTCAGACAAGAAATGTAAACATTAATTGAATCCTTAAAAGAAAAATTTAGAAGAGCAAAATCTCAAAACTTAGTTAGCATAGATAACAGACCAACTGGTGAAATTCAAAACACCTATCTTGGCATTTAAATTGCACTTGTTGTGCATACCAAGTATATGAATATTCCCTGACATAGTCTCCTCTTTCCCTGCATGCACACAGAGAGGGAACAGGAAGGCTGGATACAGCACTTTACTCTTTTATACATTTATAAGCCTCCCCTCTACAAAGGGGAAAACAAATAGCGGTTTTTTCTCAGTACATAGGGCATAAAGACAGGCATGGTCAGATACAACTACATGCCTGTTCTGCTCTTTCCCCTTCAAGTGTATAACTATCTGTAACAAATTATGTTTTCGATTTTTTGCGGAACCTTGGCCTAACTAAGCCTTCACAGATTAAATACTACCCCCTACCACACACACACGCACTATTTGTCATACAGCTACCTAAATCCTTAGCTCTCGTCCCTTGTGCACAGGCAGCTACCCCTCACAGTTACACATTGCCAACATAGTGCTTAAGAATGAAAAATTGACGCAAGTAAAAATAATTAACAGGGAAAATCCTAAACCAGTTGTAGGACTGGAAAGGAAGAGAAATGACAGATAAGCTGATGGGGAATAGAATGAACACTGGAAAGGAAAATGAGAAAAGATATAGTACTGAATTTTGCGTAGCAAGTTTCCTGCCACTCAGTTAGTATGCCATATTATTTTTTGATCTTGAAGCGGTACACAAGGATTCACTTGATTTTCCCTTACAGACTACCTTAAACTGAGTAAGAAATCTTAGTGGATTAGTAGCAATGGCTTCATTAGTTTAACACTAAAGTAAATTTCCCATTATTCGTTTAAAATTACTTGCCCAGAGGCTTTAATGTTTTAAATTTTACTTAGAACAATTAACATTTTTCACACAAAAGGTACCTTCATTTAAGAATTAGAAGTATACTTGCTTACACAGTCCTGAAAGCCACTGAACAGCTATGGCTCATCTTTTATTTTTGAAGAGATCAACTGCCTGCTTGAACTAAGAGTGAAAAGGAAAAGGAAAGAAAAACCACACACACACCATATGTGTGTGTGTATCAAGACCATCGCATAGAATACATTAACTCCATGAGGGTTGGTCTTTAAAATAAGTCTGAATGAATTTACTGGTCAAAATTAAAAAAAAGTTAAGAAACATGATCAGTATGTAAGCATTTCAAAACTTCATACAACTATTCTACATTTCGCACTTCAATTATCAATGTCAAAATACAGTTATAATTCAGCTGTGACTATTTTGTGGATAAGCTACCAGCTATAGGAAGCCGTCTAGTTATTTTATATAGAAGAAATAGCAATGAAGATGCACTAAACAAACCTGAGAACTTCTATTTAAGATACTAAGTAATGGAATGGCTAGCACAACAAATTCAGAATTCAGCAAGTACACCGATTCATTCTGTCAAACACCACAAATCTTTCCACTAATCCTGAGAAGTCATAACTATCAGAGAAGTTTAATGGCTCAAAATTGAGCTTTTCATGAAACTGAATTAAAATTCATGGATATATTTTAAATACATATACGTGTGTGTATATATACGTATGTGCATGTGTACATAAACATAAATATCCTCAAGTTCAGCATGCAGCAGCTCTGAACCTACTTAGCCTAACAAGAATCTAAGCAACAGTCCAGATGACAGCATCAGTAAACCACAATGCAAAAAGTCTTCTGGAGGAATCAAGACCCACAGAGTACTGGAGATATCTGTCATCTTCCCCCCCCACACACACAGCTAGTCTTCCATCTCTATATTTATGGATGTGAAACTGCTGTGAATCTGGTTTGATTTGAAATCCTACACTTTTTTTCGTTTTTGAAAGCATCAGTTTCCCTTCATCATTGCACGTCATGAAAAAAAAATCCTAAACCTACAAAACCACCCACAGAATGGCTGAAGCTCCAAAAATCAGGCAAGATAACTAAGCACTGCTTTGTATAACTATTTGCTTAGTCTTGATAGTGTCTGATACCCTCAAAATGCCATGCTTGACTATCCATAAAAGTTAGTGCAGAGGGTGAAAAAAGTTTCATATCGTCTCACTACTATCAGAGAATAAGTGTATATTTACACCAGACAACAACATTCAAATTGTACTCTAACATTTGCCTTGATTCTGGAGAAGTGACACTCATATAGCAATATTATTTCTAATCATAAAACAACTTGGATATTGTGAATATTTTAACAGAAGGTAAAGTTATTAAAAACTCCAGAGAATTCTTCCCAGGGTAGCATGCAATCACAAGAACACTACTTAGAAGAGCGTGATCTGAATATATCTGAGACTAAATCACCAGATTCTCTGTTGAATGGCCTCAGCTATCAAAATAAGATGTTTTAACTCCAAAAATTTGGAAGGCACACATCTCTTGTCCACTTCCTTGTAACATACTCTCAAGGATGCTGGTCTGGAAGTAAGACTGCAAAAGCTAACTCTATTATCTACCTATGATTAGTATAATAGAGGAGGGAAGTAAAAGTCTATGGAGACAGTAGATCAGAAAATAGAAGCAATGATGAGTTCTACTGTCTTAAGTAAATAAGAACAGTTCCCCCTCCTCTCCCCCCCCCAAAAAAAAGGATAAATCCAGCAAGTTTGGAAGCACTGAAAGATAGGTATACATGCTGGCTTGTCTAAAAACCTCTATATTGCCAGCAAAAATTCCTACTCATACCTTAAAAAAAAACCTTGAATTTTCAAGAATGGATATTTCATGATTTAAGGCAAATCCCATCTATTTATAAGAGCACGAAGAGTTAAAAATTTACATGCTTGTTCAAATGTCAACAGTATTCACCTTGAAGGCACTGTTCACCTGCCATTGCAGCTGATACAGCACTTTTGGAACCTTGCCATCCAACAAAAAAAATTAGGCATGTAGTGAAAGTTACTATTTATCATGAGGCCAGACGCAACGAGGAACATCCCATGTTCGGATTGGGAAAGAATTACAAAGAAAGGTTAATCTTAACAATATATATTATTATTTATATACTATCAAAAAAAGAGTAAGGGAAAATGCCAATTCAAAATTAAGCCAGTCTTTCTTTAATTGACTATAACAAGTAAACAGATATACAGTCTTTAGATAGATTAGCTATATATTTCTGCAGCTTTCCTACCAGTTCTGATGTAAAACCATTACACAAATTTGAGGTTACTGGCTTCACATCTACAAACTTCAGTTACTCACAAAAAAGTAGCCCCCCCCAAATTTTGCCAGAGTAGTGACCTAACAATCCTACACAAAATTAAATAGATGTTTCAGCAATCAGAATGAATTATCAGTTTTGACAAGTTACTACCAACTTCCATGAAGAATGCATGTTTTATATTCAATGCATGAGAAGTTCACCTGGTATTTGCTATCCAAGAATCAAGTCTTAGACCTGACTGAAATAAAACTGAGGAGAATGACTGAAATTAGTCATGTGATCATTTTCACATAACTAATTTTCATATTTCACAGCAAAATTCATCTTGATTTTGTGTCTTTTTAATGTGTCCTCTCTACCTGTTTTTCTTCCTGTAAAATAATAAATTCTTTTATGCATAAAAATACCTGAATGTCTTCTTCCAAGTAACAAAGGCTGGAGACAGAGCATTGTCTTTACTTTCTCCTTAAAGAAAAAAGCCCAGTATTTAGACAGACACCTCTTTCTTCATCAGGTTTTCCATATTTTGGAAGTAGGCAGAAAGGTACTGCAGAAGTACTAGATACCACAAAAACTTCATTACTATTACTGCTGACACTGCAGAGCAAAGATTCTCTTGTAAAGATGTAGTACCTGATACAGTCATTATAGAAGAGTGACTACACACAAACAGATGGCAAGTGTGCCACAAAAATCTTTAACATCTCATTATGGAGAAAATAAAGTTCTATTGTACACAGTCACAGAGGAACAGTAGCAATATGTCAATCATGTTACCCATCTCATGCCGTATTTATCAAAGTGGAACAAGTTAAAATGATAACGTATACAACTTCGAACATTCAGAAACCCATGAACAAACTACATGATGGCAATTACCATGGAGATGAAGCTAGAATTTTATTGATATACACTGAAATTTGAATATAAGTCATGAAAATGGCTTGAATATACGATTTTGCTTGACTTACATCTAAGTAGAATTAAGACTGAGGGGAAAGAGCACTTCGATTTCCCTGTCTATGCTGCAGACTTAAGAACTCATTTCTAGAGTTCTCATCGTAAGCTCCATGCCACCATGGCATACTACCTAAGCTGGCCAGGTTGAAAAACAAGATAACTCACAAATACCAAATCTCAAATATATTCATACTTCCCTGCAATAGAGGCTACATTATCACTTACAAAATAACATTTCTAAAAAGCTACCAAATTACTTTCTCATTTCTCTCATGGTTTTATCATGAAATCTTTCTTTACATAAATTCCCCCTAACTCCCTACATAGTCCTCCAATTCCCTTGCCAGTAAAGCACAGACCCTCAACCATCTGCATTTCCTGTCCTTTCCTTTGCCATATATAGGGAACCATGTATTGTTCTCCTTGACTAAAATATTCTTGCTGGCTTCTGAGTTGGAAATGAAAAATGCAGTTCACAATTCAATTTTCTCCTGTGTACTGTGTAATAACGCAAGTTAATAATCACAATCACTACAAGTACTGGTTTAATTTCACTTTGAGATTAAAAACAGTTGTGCCCCCATACTGCTGTCCAAGAGCAGCTCTCCAAAATAAAGCATTACTGTTCTGCATGCTCCTAAACATTATTTCTTAAATTTTACACTCTTCACATCTTCAAAAGGTGTTTCAAACTATCAATAAGCTACAGTGAATAAATAACAATATCTTCCCAAGGAGATTAAGCAGCTAGAAAGCAGCATATATGCTTGGAACTGGGGGGTAGAAGGGATGTGTTTTCCAGCTGATAATTACAAACATATTTTGGCTTTTAAAAACGGGTAATATTTTCTTCTACTCGGTCCTTTTTCTACCTTAGTATTAGTGCATTAGCAACATTCCAGTTAGGGAAATAACATATATATTATTCAGAGCAAAGTTGTTTCAACCACTCTGCAGACACTTAGAGCTGTTCTTAAATTAACCAGGCCTATAAAAAAAATCAGAGGACATTCAAGGCTTAAATACAGAGAAGTTTTTCACTTAAGTTGTTAGTATTTGTGAGCAGTCACTAGTTAACATATAGATCTTCATCTCAAATGAGTCACTAATTTCACTGCAGAAATGCTGTTGATGCATCTTCCAGTCAAATACAATGTTAACTTGCTCTTTTACCATTAGAATGAGCAATCGAACACTTCACTCCCCAATGGTTCTCTGGCTTAGGAATCATACTCTGAAATTGAAAACTGCTTATTTCAACAAAATGCACTTCACAACAAAACAGGAAAACATTTGGTTTCATTAGTCTGAAGGCACTTACAGTTAGGCCATGATAAATAAAAGGTGTGGGGTGGGTGTCAGCTTGAGGTTGACATGCAACATTCAATTACCTCACATAAACCTGATGCATCTTACTGACATACCTGAGTAAAGTCTACATCAGAAGGACTCTACACATTATTTCCCTCAATCTTTAACATTTTTTCATTAGAAATTTCAGCTACTCAAAGTATTATCTGTAAACTGCTGTAAATTAAGCTAAAATAGATGTTAATTATCTACCTTATAAAAGACAGATAGATCCCCAAAGTAATTCCAACTTTCTCAATTTCAGCATAATTTGCAAGCTAATGGTTTTCCATAAATTTCAATGAAGGCAGATTACCTGTGTAGCCACTAAAGTCTTCCCTATAGCATGCACAATAATTAGTTCCAGGTTCAAAGATTACCAAAGCCCTAAGAAGTTTTCTAATCAAAATCAAAGCAAACTGGCATCTTGTGTTCTTTATTCTCAGTCTCCCAGAAGATATGGAATAAATGTAACTAAGCAGCTGTAAACTAGCTCCATCTGTACTCTAAGATAGAAAGGTAAAAGACTATTTAGGTGTGGAGGCTGGACACATTAGTGGTAATCTTGTCTACACTTGTAAATCCTGCAGAGAGCAGCCCAAAAAAACAACAATATAGGTAGCAGACAAAAGCAAGAAATAGTACAAAATACACTAAAATAAATCTATTTTAAGTTGAGAGCAGCAAACCAAATGAGACTTTTTTGAACTATGTAAGAAAAAAGAAGGAAACAGAGGTTTTCCCCAAAAACAGAAGAGAGATTTCTCCTACGTGGCTGAAGAAAATACTCCTTATCCACTAAAAAAACATAGGTGAAATACTAAAGAAAAAGGAAAGGTGTTAACAAGCAAGACAGTATGAAATAAATCAACAGGGCACTTTTGCAGAAGAATTTCTCCTTTATCAAAAGTTATTTACTCTGCTAAATCAGGAAACAGGAGTTAATTCCACCAAAAAGTTTAGAAAAGTTTAGTCACTAATCAGGATTCTTCTACCCCTCAGATGAACCAGCAGATACAAGTTTCAGTTTGAGATACCTCTTTCTAGTATCTTGAGGTATTGACTGTTGATATAAAGCATGATGGGAATTGCTTGTTGGCATCTAGAAAACTGGTAACCTTTCCAGAATGAACTTGTACAAAAATAGCTTCCTCTAACACAAAAACTAAGTTGACTTTCAAGGTCTCAGTAACTTCTTAGCAAGCAAGAAAGCCATATAGACTGCAGTATAGTATGGAATAAAAACTGCACATCTAGTCCATACATATATTTTCCTATTTAAGGAACAAGAACAGAACTTGAATTTACATCTGTAATAGATTTTCCCAAAATCATTTATTAAAAACAAATTAACTGAAATAAGAAACATTCTCTTTTCTTCTGTATAAGCATTGTAATAAAGACAAAGTTCACAGTTCTCACTCAACATCTGCAGTCAGACTAACTAGATAGCTTTTTGATATAACCTCTCCTTGTCTTCACACACAGAAAAGCATAGATGTGAACATCAGAAGAAAGAATCCATAATCAGCTTAGAACATCTACTGCAAGCCGTGAATTTCATTCAGTAATTTTGTTCCCTTCATTACATAGATGTAAACATGTATCAATTTGTAAAATATAAATATTTACATTCAATTAAGCTTTTAAATATATCCAAAGAGAAATAAGCTTCCTTGAAGATTCTCAAATAAGACTGAACTAGTACACTGAAAAGTAGTTCATACTTCACAGGTAAGTACTTCAATACACTTTTCTTCAGAAGACAATTAGTACATTAATAATTTAGTCTCTAAAATATATTTTAAAAGCATCAACCTTTTCCACTATGATGAGGTCTCCAACTTGTATGTCTGAACTCTTAACTTGCACTTTACCTTAAAAAAAAAAAGAAGAAATGTAATCAACTTAGGTAGACATGAATAAAGAGTCACACGGACATAAATCTGAGAATGTAAATTAAAGGTATTATCATTTTGTGAAAATAATGCAATTTATACAACATGGATCTTCGAAGAACACATTAATAGTTATCATCTCTTTGACTAATTCAACAATTCAAAAAGCCTGTATTTTTGCAACATGTTGGCTAATGTAGAAGTACACAGACAAAGTATCTAGAAGAAACTTGAGTCTGACCTATAGTATTAACGATACAGTTGTAGCATTGAAGAAAAGGAGTCTTTCATATTGAGATCGCACTTCTAATTCTGAGTAGTCAAGCTTTGTTAAGCTTACTCCCATGGAGTACTCTAACAGACATGAGTTGTTAGTCACAGCCAGTTACCAGCAGGTAGTTTTATTTGGCCACAACAAGCTACTGGGGTAATTGCCACTGACTGACGCTTATTTGCGATCACAGTGGAAAAGAGTTAGCTCCTCTCTACAGTTGGAAGACAGACCTGGAGGTTTCATTTTAGAAAGCTCTCTAGAGCTACCCATTCAGTAACCGCTGTGAACAACTCATATTTGAAAACATATGCATCACCTAGGCATCAGTTCAAACTCTGTATGTTCTGTAGGCAGTTAAATCTTAATATTCCTATCTGATGGACTGAAAAACTGAAACAGAGAGGTTAAGCTACTGCCAAAGGTCACAAAATGAGTTATTGTTGGTCTCACAAGAAGTTAGGAATTCTAGTCCCAGGAACTTGCTAAAACTCCAAAAAAAATACTGCTTCCTTAAGTTAAAAGGAACAAAAAAGCACATAGACAAACTACAAGTCATGATATACTAATACTTTCAAAAGATAACAGGTGGTAAACTCAAATTTAAGTCAGGATATAAATGCATACATATTTAAGTGTGTGTTTCAGCTTGTCAGGCTGTGTAAAAGAGTGCTCTTCCTTATCAGAAGCACTATCATGGTTCTCATCAGCAAGTATCCGAACAGCAAGAATCAGTAGAAAACTGTCAAAACACAGTAACGTTTAAGGGTTCAAAATAAAAACCAGACTAAATGAATTAGAACAAAAGACCCACATAATTAGTAATCAATTAGTACTTAAATCAGAAGTATTATGAATAGCAGATTGTTACTGCATATTATTTGATTTCTCAAAACTGTATCAACGACAACAACAAAACTAAATTAGGTTACAAATCCACAAATCCTCCATATTATAACATTCAATGAAACAGGATCAGGCAGTTGACAAGAATCAGTATTACTTACATCCAAGCTTAGTCAGACATAGTATATGTATTTGGTTAGATTTTGATTAAATATTTTCAGAGTTTGTTTTTTAAATCGTATATTTCATGCAAACATTACAGTGGTTTTAAGTTTAATTCAGTTTTGTTATTAAGTGTATTTATATAACTGATTTTATTATATATATAAATTTTCCATGACATTAGCACTTCCAAAATGTGGAAAGCATGTCAGAGTAGAATCAGAATTTTGACTTGGTCCAACTACACAATTATTTCTGAAAGTCAGTTTTCGTTCTTGATAACAAATTTTCATACCAGTTCAAGTTTAGCTGCCAAACACTTAATATATAAAATACATATACACATATATGTGTGTGTGTGTGCATAAACACACACACACACACACACACGCTTTATCTTCATATAGGCTCTCAACCCCACATCACCACATTTGGGAGGGTGAAAGGAATAACAGAAGAAAAAAGCTGTAGCAAGAAACACTAGCATCGCTCTACAAGAATTTCAAGATAACTATGATGGAAATTAAGTTAGCATCTACCTCACAATAATTTTTAATCTGAATAAATAGCATTAAAAAACCTAAAACCTGAATCAAAGAAAGCTGAATCAATATGTTTGGTCTGCTTAACTGCACTAGCCTGTGAATTTTCTTCTAAAATTCAAGTTTTGACTAGAAATAGCATACAATGAAACAGTGCAATATTTACTTTACTTTTTAAGTCTGTTAACTATCAAAAGCATAGCATTTTGTTTTCTTTTCCATTCCTTTCCTACAGTTTCCATCATCTATCTGTCTGTGATAGAGCCAGTCAACTGACCATAGTAATAATCACAGAAATTCAAGTGACAGCTGCATTAAATCTTAGATTTATGCCACCTACAGTCATCTATGACCAGAAACATCTAGAGATACCAATGAAATGTCACTACTAACAATTTTAACCATTTAAATACTGAATTCTCCACAGTCACCTTCAAGTGACTATAATAAGCATCAAAAGTCACTAAGTCTTAGAGGTCATGAGAAAGCAGATCGTTCATTTGTGACACCATGCAAGGTAGAGAATAAGCAAAGGCTGGTGTAAAGTGTGGAGTCTGTACAGCATCTTTACTTGTACTCAGTCCATTAATCCTGGGAATTGTTGAGAGCATCACATTTCAAACCATTCACCTGTTTTCTAGGTGACTTAGTTTAACCTCAAATGAGCCTAGCACTACAAAATACCTTCATTATTACACTATAACATACTTTGTTGGAACATCCTATATATCCTCATACATGGCAGACCAATAGCTGTTTCTGGCCATAGTTTGAGAAAGTTTACAGAAGTTTTCCTCTGACATACAAGACAATTACTTCTACAATGAATGTGAATGGTAAACAAGACACATCCCATTAAAAAAAACAAACAGTTAGATGTGCCAGTAATTCAAAAAGTAGTTTAAAATTTTGAAACGTCAACAAATAACACTTTTCTTTAGTCTAGCAGAAATGAGAATCATTAGATACCATTTCAGAGGACATTAAAATAATGCAATACTGTGTCTTACAAAGACGCATTTAGAGGAGGAAAAACACTGAATGTTATTCACTGCATAAATTATTTTTGCAAACTATTTTTTCTCTAAAAACATCTCAATAGCAAAACAGTCCTCACCATCTGTGTAATTACCAATAAAAAGTCCAAAGCTGTCAGAAGTGGCTGCGCATCCAGACTTTATAGTCCACCAAGGCGCAAGGCTTTTGCCTAAAGCAACATACAGAATTATGCAGAACTAGAATGCTGAAATGTGTCTTGAGTAATTCATTATACTCAGAAGATAAAGACTTTTGAAGTGAGTTGAAATCATTTCAAAACTAATAAATATTTCATGTGCTAACAAGTATTTTGCATAAAAATTTAAGAAATTAGGTAAACAGAATTTGAGTGTGTAATAAATCAGAAAGGACTTTGTCCCCCTTCCCTTTTCCAAAAAAAAAAAAAAAAAAAAAAAAAAAAAAAAAAAAAAAAAAAGCATCTTTAATATATGACTGCAAGTCCCGAAAGAACAGTAACTTCTGAAAGCAATGTTTTGCAACTCTACTTAACTTGATATCATACAAGTTTCTTGTATAACCTTGAGTTGTCTTAAAAATTTGCACAAAGCAATAGATGTATGTCTCTTCCACAATTCATAGTTCTGATTATTATAGTTATTTTCTTCTTGATCTTTGCACTTCAAGGCAGAGTAGTGCATGGGTAAACCTAACTAGTAAAGATTCACTGGAAGCAGGCTTGCCAACTTCAGGAATAAGAAGGAAAAAAGTTAAAATTATTTTACAGCTTGATTATCCAATGGGCTTTTGGCAGCTTGACGAAAGAGATAACACCTTCATCAGCTTGAGTTAATTGAGTTACCTAACAACCAGTGTTCTGTGGAGGCACTTAACTGGTCACATCTAGGATCACAAGACTAAAAGCTGCTCTAAAAGTATTAAAATTCCTTAGGAATCCAAACAAATAAGAAAAAAAAAAGTGCTTCCAGGACTGCATACAGTGCTCTAAGTATTTTTGCATTGCAGTTTTTGTGCTCTGCAACAGGATATGCAGATGAGCTGCTCTTAAGATGAAAAGGCAAATAAACTGATGGGATCTTTAATAGCTAGATCATGTCAATCCTACAGCAGATATCCTCCCTCCAACTTTAATCAGCCTATTGACTAAAAGCTTTATGTTAAGCTTTTGTACACCCTGTGATGCAGAAGAAATAAGCAGGCTGCTCCCCATACTTGTTTTGCAAAATTGTTTGCTAACACGTGATTACCTACAAGAAAAATGAGATTTTAAATGGTATAATTAAACCAAGGATAACACCTATGAAGAATATTCATAGTGTTGGTTTTCCTACCATCTCATTTGAGCAAAGGTGACCTGCTTAACCTCCCTGTAACTCAGTTTCTCCACCTCTACTTCAAAGAAAAGGCTGTAAAACCTACACAAGTCACAAAATCACTAGAGAAAAACAAAGATGTGACACAGGTATGAAGTGCAGTTCTGGTCTAAAAAGTGACTCTTAAGAGTAGCATTGATTTTCAGACTTTAATTAAATCAGTATCAAATTCATTCATTCACAAGTAACAAAGACTTCTTTCTCTAAATCATTAGCTTGTAGCTTTGTATAGTAAGCCAAACGGAGTTTTTCCACTTGAAGAACACTGCCAATATTAAAAATTTGATAGGTTATAATGGAAGTTATTTATGAAAATAGTTTGCTGAAGTGCAGTAGTGGATTACTTTATTTGCTCAGATAAATTTCTAAATTCTCCTCAAATCCTATAAAAGCCATGTCTAACTTTACTATAGTAAGTTCCATTCTTAGCCTCAAAATGAAGCCTTTCAGTTTCAGAATCCTTTGTTAGGGAAGATTTATTACAAAAACTGGGCAAATAGAATTTATCCTGTTCTACTCTATTTTATTTATGTGTTTATGGTAATTTAGTACTGCTTAATTTTGAGTGTTGATTAAAATAATATTTTCATTATTAAAAATGGCTGCACCTCAAAATATTATCTCAGTCATCACAGCATAGTAAGTACAGTTCAGACTTCCTTTTAAACAGCAATCATGAATCTTTAGCTCTGTAGAATGTCACTGCTTCCAAAAAGACCAAGTAAGAATTTATGATGGCACTAACACACACACAAAAAAGAGAAAGTCAAAAGCAATTACACATCCAGAAGTGGATAAAAATTGACTGTCTACTTTTTGTAACCCCCCCACCCTTTTTTAATAAAGCATTTTTTTAAAAAAGTTCTCTTAAGAAGTCACTGCTCCTGCTCTCTACAGGCCAATTTCTCATATAGCTGCTGGGCCATACATATATACACACACACACACCTATATAATATATATTTTAATCTATATTCCACAGCCAGAAAATAGCAGTGTCAAGGTGACAAAAGTCAAATTTTGACAGCTTGAAAATTTCTTGAAAAAAGCTAAAAAACAAGAATTCTCAAATACACAGAGCCTAATGAAAATATTACGAGCTAAGAAAGGAGACCAGCATTCCAAAGTTTTTATTTATATGCTGCTTAAATTCTCCATAATTTACAGTCTCCCTAAATATACTGCCAGAACCTCCTGAGGAAACTGAGGGAAGAAATCCTGAAAACTTCCCCCTCCTTTTCAGCCTTCTAAACAAGTGAGTAAACAGGCATAAAAGGCACCAAGGTTAGCTCTTAAACAGCAAGCATTAGTCTTGGCACTCGTATCATACTGTATATACATATTTGCTTCCAGAATTAAGGATTTCACATCACTAACACTATTGCTGAATAGGGAAAGATTATACTATCTATTTCAAAGGTGTGTGTTTAGTGTCGTATGATAACAGATCTAAAAAATATGTCAGCCAGCAGACAGCATTATAGCTTTGAAGAAAAGCACTAAGTCTAGCTCTTTACAGAGTGTATTAAAGACTCTAAGGATCTTCAGGCCAGCAACGCAATTACTTGTGTTAATAACTATCCCATTTGCCAGTTTCCACAGTGGTATGTCTAAATGTTGATAGATCTACTTTATGTTGATAAGGAAGGGAAGAACAGTAGGCATATATTCCCTATACCTGCTCCCTGCTGTATGCAAATTCCAGAAAGCAATATACGTATTCATGCTGCTATAAGAAGAAATAGTTAAGGAAGCTGTATAAATTCCTCCTAGCTGTTAAGTTGTGTCATCACTGATGATCATGTTTGCCATTTACTTATCTTCAACTGCTTTAGAAACTGGGATAAGATTTCAGACAGAATGCACCTCTGTTACATTAGTTTTTAAGCCATTTTCCTGGAGGGAGTAATCTAGAGCTACTCTAGGAGTTTAGTTTCTCATTAAGACTCCCAGATCTGGTGAGGTTACTCTTCCCCCACTGACTCTCAAAAGCTATTCACCAAGATATACTAAAAAGCACAGTGAAATTTATGTTGGAATTACTGAATAAAATTTGTACTTGGCACAATGTACACCATATACCCTAACTGCTTTAGGCATATAACTGCATATTACTTAACTCCTTCATACCCTCTAGAATCATTAATAGTTTTAAGCCAATAAAAAAAACCTTTAGAGTGACTTTCCAGTAGCATTGCTGCAAAATAACTGATGAGGGTAACAGTAACCTTGTGTTCTTTTGTAAGGTTATTTGTTACAGTTCAACTTGATAATAGGATACTCATCATTTTTTTTGTAATTTTTCTATGTGGCACTTGGCTCTGATCTAAAAACTTAAACATGCTAAGCAATATAAAAGTAGAGAAAAATGCATCTTTTTTTATCCTATGCCCATGTTTAAAATTTATCATATCCTAATAAATTTGATTGACACTTAAAGTGCTTCATTTCTTTAACAGATTGCAAGAAACTGTCAAAGGTTACCTAAGGGTCCAAAATATTTACAATGTAGTGAGTTTCTTGTTTTCTAATTAATATCTGGAAAGAAAAACTTAAGATGTTAAAGCATTTTGTTCCCACTATGGGACCAAACAGGTTTCAAATTATGCAAAAAAATTAAAAATAATGTATCTGATACTGAAGCTGACTCACAAGCTTATTTGTGAGCCTAACTTTAAGTGCAAATAAATAACTAGACTGAAAGGCTGTAGTGAATTTTAATTGTACCATGTTTCTGAGTTTTCAGATTACCTATATACACTCAAAATACAGTTGACAACGTTGTTGAGTTACTGTTCTATATCAATTTCATAGAAGAACTGCACTTTGTAGTAGTAGGACTGAATAGCAGCTTACTTAAGTACATACAATTATATACAGATTTCCCCTTTGTACAAACAGTACCAGGTTTACAAGACTGCTTAAACAGAAAGGTTACCATGCCTTATTTAGCCGAGGGAAACAAAACACTTCAGTTCAGTGTCAACTTCATTCTGAATAGTGACGTTTGAATCTATTAGCTATGTCTTTGAACTCAAAGACTGTAAGTATACGTATAAAAGATCAAGTGTTTTAAGGTTTTATAAAAATGTTTTTGCTAACCTCGTACTGTCAGCTTGCTATATAATTGTGAGTTCATTTCTTTGTCTCTCTTGTAACGTCGAAATTCATCAACAGCTTCCCGTACCACTGTGACCGTCAAAACAAACCCCTGTTAAAGAAAAATGATGCAGCTCAGAATTCTCAAAATGCTACATTAGAAACACACAAGTAGGAACACAATAAATAGTGAAAACATATTCAGAATGTTTATTTTTGGGGTCATTCGGATTTGTTTTCTTCAATCTCTTAAATTACCATCTTGGTTCAATCCAGAAAAGAAAAAACAAAAACTAAGGTTTTTTGATCTCTGTATCATATGCAGATGTAATTTGAATATCTGTGTCTAAAAATACAATTAATGTAGATATAATCTCAAATTTAAAAGAAATTAAAATGCTTAAAATAAGCTAAAGATAGCCTTTACAGTTCTAGAAGCTTATTTTTCTATCCTACAAGAATTTCAGGGCTCTACTACAAACTTCTAAAATTAGAACATGAGTTTTTGGATAAGTTTACTGCCTTTTTACCTAGCAGAGGCAGAAGTGAAAAAGTACACAGATGGAGAGTTTAACCGATTGTTTCATCTTAACCAATAGGCCCCAAATATTGCCAAAAGGTCTGCACCTTTTGTGTTTTGGCTACAGCTTTCACAGGACAGTGTCAGTGCAGCTTCTGTTCGAAGTGCAGAGTTTGCTACATGCATTTAAGATGATCTCTGGCCATGAAAGATGGTAAGTTAAAAACAAGATTTCAGAACAGTTCAGGAGTAAACACATAAGAGTTCCCTTTCTCCTTCTTCTTCTAATTCTTGCTCAGATACGGTCTTCTAGCTTATTAAATTCAAGTGTTGTCCTTCATTACAGAAAAGGATAACATTTTCCAACAATAAAGGAGTCTTATTGCCATACAAGAGCCCTAAAAAAAAAATCATATATAGCAATAATTCAAATACACAAAATCCTTCAACAAATAAGGCTCCAGAATATCTAGCCTCACAAACCCTCTAATCCTAATCTCACTTCTCCTTTTGTAGAAGAAAATTTAAACCACTAGAATACTTCTCTTGTAGAAATCCAACAATATTTCACAGGATCAAAGAATGGTTGAGACTGGAAGAGACCTCTGGAAATCATCTGTCCAACTCCTTGTTCCAGCAGGGTCACCTAGAGCAGGTTGCCCAGAATTACATCCAGAGTATTTCTGGATATCTCCAAGGATGGAGACTCCACAACCAATTTGCCCTCTCAGTAATGAGAAATGAGTCAAAGTTTAGAGTTTTCCTAAAACAGACTCTACTTTAAAGTTTTTCTTTTTACAGAAAGAACAGCTGTTCTGCAGTTCCAGTTCAAAATCTTGAGACTTCATCTGTTAAAATCTTTATTTACTTACACAGATTTAGTTTAACTACAACATTGTTCTCCCTAGTTCTAGGTTAAAAGTACCTTTACAAATATTGTTGTTCCCTGCTAGAGCATAACTCAATCCCCTAACTCACATTAGTATTATTTAAATCTAAGTTTCTGACCTTAATTTAGCTCTATGACTCAGCAGAAGTTTCTTACAGTGCTGCCATAGAACTCTATCTTCAACCACCAGAAACATGCAAGTATTTTACAAAATTGGTCTGTTCTGAAAAGCATTCTAGCATTGATAGGATTAACATGCTGCCTTACTCAGAATAAAAGCTTTGTAGAAATTTTATAATATCATTTCCTTTCATTTTCCCTGGACACCTTAAGGCAGTATCATTCTGAAAAGGGTATTAGCATAACGGCCAAACTACTGCCTCTATACTTTAAAGCAGTGAGGTTTTCCTCTTTTCTGGCAGCAGGATTTTATGTCATTTTCAAGAGCTTTAGCAATACAAATATTTTAGCCGCATAAAAGGCACTACTAAAACAGTCTGAAACATACCTGCCATTTGCATGTATCTCACTAGGCAGAAATCAAAGCATATAAAGTGACATACTAGTTTTGAGAATTTCCCCCAGAATTCACCATTCCATGTAGGACAACTCAGCTGTAGTTGAGGATGACTGCAAGGAACTATTTGAGAAACACTTCTGTTTCGATTTGACTTGATACTCTCCCAGAGAAAAGCTTAAATTGTGAAACCAAAGTTACAAGAGAATCATTCTCTTGCCTTTCTTTAACTACAAGCAGTTCTTTAGGGTGCCACTTAAAACCAGATTTGCTTCCTTTACTTCTTTCAGGTTTTGGTCTCAAAAAACCGTAAGAATTCCATTCCCTATTGTGCAAATGACACCAGTAAAGTACAGCATTTCTAGAAGAAATCACTTGCTGGAAGTGCTGGATTAAAGCATCTTATCTTTTAAGTATGAAAAAATCCCCACCACTTTTAGTGTATAGTCGATTCCTGTTATGTCTGTTTTAAGTATCTTGCTGAACAATTTCTCTTATCCTTTAAAACCCAAAGGAAAAAAAATACAATTTTCTGCACAAAACTAAGTCATAACTGCTCCTTTGAGCATTACTGAGGATTTCTCAGCAGTTTACATGGTCTTCAGGAAGAAGAAAACCCACCTCCCTCAAAAACTACTTATCTGCCAAGTAACAAAAAACCCAGTGGGTCTGCCTTTAAATGTTTTGTATTGTCATCATATACATCGAGCCCTACTCAAAATCATATTAATTTTAATCTGGAGCTTAGCCATCAGTAGAAAAACTACTTAAGTGGAAACTGAGTAAATGATGAATTTAGCAAAAAGGTGATATTACTAGCAGAAAATGAGATCTTGTTGCAATTTCAAGTGAAAACCCACTACTCAAAATATCCTTGAAGACCCAGAAGCCTATACAGAACAGATTATCAAAGTCTGACAAACACAGCATTTTCTTCCTCCTCCCATCTTTTTGGAGCATAAAAAAGACAAGCTGAGACGGTAAGAAATTTCTGCCTTCTCACTGCACTAAAGTTCAGAGCTCTACACAGCAGTTCACTGAGAACAGACTGAATTCCAGACAAGGTCAACTTCCATCTTTTCTTAGTTAGTGACAAAAACCACGGAAACACTCTCTTCAAGTTTCCCACCGTTAAACAAATGCTCTGTTTTGAAAGGGTTTTTTTTGTTTCAGCAGAAGTGAAAAGTTATCTAGAGATAAAGATATGAAGAAGAATCTCCAAGACAGCTTCCCTGTTTGTCAATACTTAAAAGGATATATGCCGCAACAATTTAAACAATGAAATCAATCCAAAATATTTACTTTATTGACTTATTAATGACAACCTTTACTCAAGCCAGTGTCACTATTCCTCTTGAATACCACTGAGAATAAGTATTATTGAAAAAATAACTTTTTTATAAATTTAGAAATTAAAGCATCTGTTTTTCCTGAATTGCACACACTCTAGTTAATAATATTTTTCTGTTTACCAGAGGAGCCCAGTACGTGTACAGGTAGCCTATTTTCAATGCTGGTACAAACTGTGAGCAGGACACGACGAGAAAATAGAGATTCAAGAAAAACTTGAACTGTTCATATAAAACCTAAAATGAAAAAACACAAAATAGATAAATGTCTTAATTTGTATCAAAAGTATACATAAAATTCACTGTTTAGAATAACAGTAAGCATAAATCACTTATATGGCATAATATAATGTACAGTATCATTATATTAGAGTGTAATATGCAAAACTTGGAGTTATTTTAATGCTATACTGCTATTTGAGGAAAATCCTTTAACACAAATGCCTCTTTTCAATCTGAAAGAAAATCTGCAGAATTTGTCTATTTTTTAATGTTTTAAATACTATGGGAGCTCTCTTTCCAAATATTACATATATATCAAGATCACAATGCAAAGATTTATTCAAATTTCAACATAAGACAAAATTCAGATATTTTTAGAAACATCTTGCAATAGTTTTATTTCCATAGTAAAGTCATCTTCATGCTTTTGGAGCCAAGTGAGCTAAAACAGTTTTCAAAGAATTTCTTTTCTTATAGTATCAATAGAAAAGCAAATTAAGTTTATGAATATCTGCCCTTAGATCAGCTTAGACTCTTTACGCTATGTTTTCATTTTTAACGTGTAAAGCTTTTCTTCCTAAAAATAAAGCATTAAAAGTAAATCATAAAAAGTGTTTTTAAGTACTAGGTACTTAAATTCTGTATTTTCTGTCTTTTTTGATAAAAATTTCATACGCTAGTCTTAATAATCTAAAAGAGAAAGAAATACAACCGACACCCAATGACTAGAACTTATTTATTTACAGAATAAATAGGATAGTATATCCTAGTCTGTCATTTTAACTTCTACACAGGAATGAAACCAAGTGGACTATACCACACTGGTCTATATTACTGTAAAAATACCCTAAAACTTCTATCCCTGGCGCAGCATATGCTGAAAACAGTACCTATCATATTTGTTCAACGCATTCCCCTCACATGCTCTCTCCTGGACATAGCCCAAGAGGTTTCCCCTCTTGCAGAGACTGAACAGCTCCAGCTTATCTGCCTCCTTTCTGAAGCCCTGTGCCTCTCGAAGGGAGCAAGGCTACCACCAGCTCAGATTCACTGCTTTAAGAACAATGCAGAGGAGCTATTTTGAAGGAGTGTAACTGTTTCATCTTCAAGAATCAATTCTGAATCAGATGAAAAAAAAGTGAACATCTTCGAAAAGATCCTGTGAGTAACAGCAGGCAGCATTGCTCTTTTTCCCCAAACGGCTGTCACGTGGAACTCCCAGGAATAAGGTTGGATTCTTTGGTGCCCAGACTAAGACAAACTTTTTACAAAAGCAATTGCAGTTTAAGCTTTTAGAATGTTTAAACTACCAAAAAAACCTTAATAACTGTATTAAATGGACTACTGAAGCAATTCAGAAGGCATTTAGGCTTAGCGCTAAATACTGGATTTAGAGAAATCCTTTTTGGAATAAATACTGATTTATAGGATATGTCCATTAATGAATAAGAGATGGTCTAACCTAAGTTAAGTGAACATAAAGTATCTTTAACAGATCAGTCGCCCCATATTCTGAACAAGTGACAGAAGCCTCTGACAGTTTACTAGACAGATGACCATTTTTTTTCCCAGTAATTACAAGCACTATTTTGGAAAGTGCATCTTCTTAACATTGCTTTTGTCACATTTAAAAAGCTAAGACCATTCTTCACTGTAAAGAATTTCAAATCCTAAAAAACTTGAAGTATATCCTCTTTAGTAGGTCAGTGTAACTTAACATCTCTACAAGGAGGACTGGAAGTGGCCTCTGAACTTAAAACATTGTTGCAAAACTGAGTCTTCACTATCTGAGACAGATGATAATTCTTCCAAGGCTAAAAAAATCAAAACAGTCAAGAAAGCCACATTCAAGGACTGTCCCATCTTTTAGTCTTACAATTCAGTTGATATCACAGTGGATTCCACATGAAATTCCAAGTTACGTGATTCTATTTTGTTGCTCTTGTCTACTCAACATGATTACTTAATCATGTGAAAACATAAAAAACATTCAGGAAAATTAATTTCAAAGTGCCTTCATAGCAGGCATAGTGTTATTAGTTCCCTGTGAGAGTGTTGTTTCTATCGTTCAGCAAAAGGCCATTTAAACAATCTCAAAAGTCAGAAGAATTTTTCAAAAGCTTAGAATTTTTTCACTATTGATACACCTGCAAAACCTAACATTTTTTAGATATCAGAAAAGTGAAATGCAAAGTTCTAGGGAAAGATGGAACATTACTCCAAAATCAAACTAATTCAGCTTGAACTTGTACCTTCTGATAATACTGTTGCACTTCATAAACCCACTTCTAGCAGTAGGTTTAATTGCTTTAAAAGATGTAGTATTTCAGGTCAAAGAAAAGACTACAGAGTACTTAGAGGTGCACACCTATAAGACAGCTTGGAGAGGACAGGGGTAAAAAGCACTTTTCTACAAGTCTTCCGAAGCTTGGTAGACCACAGGCAGTTCATTCGTTACAAAGCTGAACACTTCAGTCTAGTTAAGGAAATTGAAAAAAACTCCAGTACAGAAAACTGATCAAATAACAAAACACACCCCCCAAAACCTACATGCATGCACATGTACACACACACGCACATGTACACACACACGCAGAGCACTGCTTTAAAGCTGAGAAGTATCTTAAACTGCTCAAGAGAGGAGAGTATGGAAACCAACACTAAATTTCTAATCATTTGCAAGTCCTATTAAGATGAAGATCAAATAGTAAACTGAAATCGAGTAAATTAAAGGCAGAAGCAATATATATTTTATGTAGTTGTAAGGAAATCAGATTACATTTTGAAAATATTACTGTTCTTTTAGCCAGTAAGTAGATTCTTACTGGCTCTTAATATCCTCTTAGGCTTCTGCTTCAGTGCAGAAATCAGTGGATACTGCCCACTGACCGAAGTGTTAAAAAACAAAACGAAAAAAACCCAACTACACACACCAACTCTAAACACTAGACAAATCTTCATGTTATGAAAATTTCAATCAGGGTAACTCACTGGGGTCAACATTTACCACTTAGGTACATCTACAGTTTGCAATCAATACAATTAAGTCCCTAGATATGCAGCACCTTCAATCAATGAAATGTGCTAATTTTACATCTAAAATTTAAAGTTGGAAGCATTTATTTTCAGCAACTGATTAGCTCCTCTCTCTGTGCTTTAGGTTTAGGATGCCACTTTATTTTACAGTTAAAAATAACTTTCCAGATGCTATCATCAGAAAAAAAAAAAAACTAATTCTGCCTATGAAGTTATAACAAGGTTTTCAGAAGAGACCAAAACCGAACAAACATTCTCTTTCAACAGCTAACTGCAACCTATTGCTGCTCCTTACAGGAAATACAAGTCTGGATTAGGATTTGTAGTCACAGTAATCGATGGCTTACTATATTCTTAATGAATTTTGTGACCTTTAGGAAAGTATACGCAGCTTAACCAATTTCAGTGTGTTTAATAATTTAAACTTCAGAAGAAAACATTTGCTTGGTTCAATACAGATGAGAATATTTTATCTGCCTGTGATAAGCAACATTTTATTTCTTTGACAGAAGATCAGTTCTTATTATCAAGCCATTAATTTCTGTGTTTTAATAAAGACACGTATTAGAAAGCATCTGCCAGTCATTGGACCAAAGGGGCCAGAGGGATAGAATCAATACACTTGTAAACCTGCATGATCACTTAAACAGAAAAATTAAGACAAAGCATATTGAAGAAATTCAAATGTAGAAAACATTCAGTTTTCACAAGAGGACACGGAACGCATGAAAGGTATTACTCAAAGTATGAGTAAAAGTTTAACAGCAGAATTTGTAATATCATTGCAGTGTACATTTAAGTTTCAATTTAATCATTGAAGCTTCAAACTCTCATCTGAAGAATTGTGTTCAACACCAAAAAGAGTTCACTACTTTTAAAACTGCAATAAGAAATACAACTCTGAAGAGTAATAGATAACTAAATTAGTCCTTACTAGTCTCCATATAAATTAAACAAATTTTCCCTCCACCACTCACACTCATACAGGATATTTAAGAATACATCATTTATTATGCTTGTGATGGCAGTATGAGAAAATACCTGTGTAAGAGCATCAGTTTTCAGCTATTTATTTCTCAATTTAAAAAAAATACTTTATGGCATTTTCATGACCGATTGTGTAGAAATGATTCTTTTTCAAAACTGATTATAAATTTCCAGTAATGAGCAGAAAAGTGCAGGGAAACACATATCTCAAATTTCTAAAGTTTCACTGAATTCCAAACACTCACTGAAGTCATAAAAACTACACTTCTCCAGCAAGCACTTCTTTGAAAATACAATAATTTAGAGGAAAAAAAGAAAAAAATAAGCAGTCTTGCTCTTAGATAACTATAAACTTTAATTAAAGGACATCAAGATAAATACAGAAAAATAAGAAACCTGAAGTCTTAAAATTATCTTTTTGTAGAATTGCCAGAAAAAAAATAGTAAAGAACATAGTCAGCCCAACACCAAGATAGTAGCCTTACCCCAGGTATAAAGGTAAAGATGTTGTATTTTTGATTTTTTATGGCATTTTTGGGATATTTTTCTTCACACTTTTCAGGACACCCAAGCCACACTGTGCGAGCCTTCAGCTCTTTCTTTCTTCGGCAAATGTTTATGAGCCAATCAGAGCAACTGAAAAGAAAAATAATTGCTTACTTAAAAATTTACTAAACATGATTATTATTTTCAATCCTGAAAGCCTAAAGGCAAATATCTAAGAAGAATAGTCTTCAAAGTTTTTGCTGCATCTGTATTAGCAAGTACAATGTTGACTGTTGTACTATTTAGTGCAAATATCTAATACTCCTAACACTCAGAAATATATTTTTATTTATACATACACACATATATATAAATATATATATATATATATATATATATATATATATATGCACATTATTTACAGAAAATCCTAGTAAAATAATGACAAGCCTCAATACACTTTACTCTCTCACAGGCCCAATAAATTCTAGTTAATACTAACCTGCATTAGCAGTAACTAACTTCTACTGTCAGGTAATTAACACATGCATCATACCTTACTGTCTTTGGCTTAATTCTTAACCTTAGCTTAATTTGAGTATCAGTAATACAACAATATAAACAGGAAATAAGTGTTCTGTTAGATGAAGTCTATGAAAATTGCTACAGTTTTGAATAGACTACAGCTCTCACATAGTTAGTACATCCTAGTTTCTTCCATAAGGCTGTCTGTAGCCAGTATTATAGGGAAATACACCTAATGCTACATTAAGGTTTTTTCCCTCCTCAAGAAAAAAAAAATGCAGTTTACAAACAGACCACACAGTGCTTGGCAAGGATGAACTTCAGCTCACATAAGAACAAAGATGCAAGTACCCTTGCCTAATCAGCTTACTAATAATGCTGAAGGAGGTTTAAACTATGAGCAATGAGATGGACAGAAATTGCCCACAGACACCTTTAACAACAATTTGGACAAAAGACATAAAAACTATGGGATGAAATTAAAACATAGGAGGGAGCAAAAGCCTTGCAAATGGAATAAATCCACTGAAATTCAACAGACCACTTATTTATGATAGTGCACCAAGGGGGGGGGGGGACATAGATATGACTCAAATCATATGGCACAATCAACCTAAGACTTGGGGTTAGCCACAGGACCAGATTATTAATCTAGATGAGTACAGGTGGTTTGGAAAGAACTAGTTTCATAGGCAGAAAAGGAAGTACATTTGCTACATACTATATACACTTGTTCCTCAACCCTCCATGTTAAAGGAGTAAGTCTCTGAATTTTTAATACTGAGGGGAGGGGGCTTAACCATGCTAGAAGTCTATTCCAGACCAGTGGACACGGCGACTGAGTGGACAGGCTTTTTGTGAACATCTACCACAGTCAAAGCGGAGAACGAGGTGGATTTCAACTACAAAGGCAAGTGAAAAGAAGAAGTGACATCTTTAATGAGGTTTTTGAATACATTGGTAATGTTTTTGAGGCAGAAGGAAGAAAAGCCACTAGAAAGCTTTTCTAGACTGTATGCAAACCAACAGGAAGGAATTTGCCAAGAACAGAGAAGGAGAAAGTTACAACCTAGCCACTTCAAAATTGTTTCCTGAAAGAATTCTTAATCATCAACCTATTTGTACACACCCAAAATAAAACAAAGTCAGAGCCAACACTTATATGTCAAGAGCAACCTGTAAAACAAAACTAATTTTCTTTTGACAGAAGCAAAAACTGCCAGTGAGTAAGTGTCCTGTATTTACTTTTATGAAGCTTAAATATCAGAAGACAGTTCTCAAGTACGGAAGCATGCTCTTGAAATAGCCATATTTACCAAGTAGTTTGTTATAAAACCAAAAGAATTCAGTGAAGTTCTCCAAAGCTTTATCTAGAATTATTTAACATTTTCCATTATTTACTATGTAACTGACTACAGAATATATTTATTACATTTTTCAGACAACATAAAACTAGAAGAGACAGAGTACATACAAAGAAGAAAGAAGTCAAAGTTGTCTTGGCAAGTCAGAAAAAGTTTCCAGAAAAAACAGGATACGGCTGAACAGGTAAAAGACCAAGGTAGTACATTCACACGGAAATTATGCAGATACTGAACTGGAAATAACTTATTAACTGGTCACTCATAAGGGATACAGCCATTGTATGATAATGCAGGTGCAAAAAAAGCCAAGTATCTAGGCAGTGCATACAGGAATACTGTGGATAAGACTCATGAAAGTATTCCTTTTCCTCCAGTCAGTGCAAGCAGATCTTAGCTGGCTTACTACACCACAGTTCAGACAGACAGACCTATTGGAGGAAAAAACACAAGAGAGCAACAAAACAATTGCAGGTCTAGAAAATACAGCATGCACGCCTCCTAGATATATTGAAAGAATAGGAGCTGTTCAGAGAAGGTTGAGGGAAAACCTAATGACTTCAAGCATGCAAAAAAATAGCAAGGGATAATTATTCTCTAGGTCCACAGTGATTAAATAATGAAGGACTTAAACTGTAGTAAATAACTAAATAGGGAACAGACATTAGGTAAATCCTTGTAATGGCAAGGGTAGTGAAGTACTGGAATGGAATCTGCAGGTCTCCAAGACATGGAGGTGTAATCCATTCCGCGGAGGCAAATAATTGACTGGACGACCTCCTAAAGTCCTCTCCTATGCTGCTTTTCCTCAGCTACTGTATAACAGCGCACACAACTAAGCACTGAAGGAAGGCTGATAGTTAGCTTATATCATTACAGTCCCACCTAAAACATTCTTGCCTGCAGCCTATGTTATCACAGGCCTATTTACAAACTAATTTTTAGCTTCATTTGTTTGTTGACAAAGTTGCAGGCCCTTCTTAAAATGCAATTCAAGAGATATGCAAAAGTAAAAATTACAGGATCAAGTAATATACATATACACTGCTCTGGAAGTGGCTCTATGCAATACTCTCCAATTTACACTTAAAACAGTTTAATTCTAAGTACTAGATTCTTAAGAATTCCTCCCTGAAACTCTCACTACAGGACAGAAACCAGTTTGTCTTAATTCTATGTGAAAACACATTTTGATTTTTAGAGGTGAGAATTTGTTATGAACATAGGCCCATTCAAACCTTCCTCCCCTCAATTTTAAATAGCGACATAGAATCATTCTTCTTTAAAAATCAAAACCAGCATTCGTTGAATGTTACTTATACACAAGAAGTTAGAAAAGAATCACACAAATATCTTGAGCATGACACAAATCTGTCTTTAAAGCAGTATGAATAGCACTGGTTTTACATGTCATAGTACCACAACCAGTTTACTGGCAGTGACCCTATCCTGCTGCTGCTGAAAGGAGTAGTCTCATCCTCCCGCCATAATGAAGATGTGAGTTCTTGCCCCCTCCCGTTGTGCTGACACAAGTATGTGTGCACCTGCACAAGTAAACCATGCCAACAAGTTGATCTAGCTGGAAAATGGCCCAGAATAAAAAGGAGTCTATTTTTAGTCAGATCCAAACTCCAATCTGGTTTATCATGCAACTACAAAAATAACTGCAAAAGCACAGGATATGTGCTTGCAGCAGGCGGTGAAACCATTCCATTCAGTGGCAGCTTAGATTTACACTTGATCAAACTGCTCATGGAATTAAAGCTTTGAACAGATTAGTTTCCTAGGCAGGGAGAACACACAATACAAATGGAAGGAACAGCTTAATTGCGTAGTAAGAAGTGACAACAGTTATACTTTATCTGATAAAATGCAGGAAAAAAATTCAGGGAAAATAATTATTTGTGAGAAACTGGACAAGCACGATACCTAAGCCTGAAGGCAGAAGTTTCCTAATCGTCTTTGAAATCTTACATCACTTAATTTTTTTTTATTCAAACTGTAAAAGGACCAAACATTGAACTAGGCACAATATCTTTTGCAGAATAATTTCCTCAGATACTGAGAACTTTTCTATTGCTAACATTAAATATTTGACTTAATTTGATAATTGACTGAATTAGAAATTCAGCTACCAAATTACCACCTCCCTTGTAAGAAAGTTTTCCCTTCTTGAAACTAGTTTTTCCTCTTACAGATTGACAGAGCAGCTGAAACATGCCACCATGACCATCAGTTTAGCAAACGCCAAGAAGTACAGACATGGGAATGCTATCTGACTGGGAAATAACCAAGATACCTTTGATCAAAAGGATTGACTGACAGATACGACAACACCTTAAGCTCTCAGATGCAAGAAAAATCTCAGATGATGGAAGTAATTATGGGCAATTATGGATACTCAAAAATCAATTTTGTAACAGTTCAGATTGGTTTTACTACCTTAGAGTCAAAAATCAGTTAGTGCCTATCATTTACAACTTCAGCAGGAATTGCTATTCTATCACAAGAATAAGAGATGGACATGCTACCCTCACAATCCCAAACAACTTACATTAATTCATATTTCTAAGAATAGTGAAGTCTGATATTTTTGAAACTCAGATTATTAAAATCCAATATGTGCTTAATCTGTTTGCACATTTACATCCCACAGTACCGAAAATACTTTTGTGCAAGGATGTTGATCCTTTGATAGGCTTTTCAGATCCTCTAAATCTGCCTGTGAAAAATAACAGGAGAGAAATCAGAATAGTATTCTCTGGACTGAAAACAAAAACCTAAGAAACTTAATGTAAAATGCATAATGGTCAAGGTATTCTTAAAATATTCCCGAAATCTTTACTGTAAGACTATACCTTACATTATGGATTCATCAGTTAGAAAAACTGAATTAAAAATCTCATTTTTTAATGTATTTAAACATTTATTTCTAAAGCCTTTGCCTAGAAGATTCAACATATGCACAGAAATTTTTCTTTTAAACTAGCTGTAAGCTATGCTGCCTATATCAATGTAACACAATATAAATATGAAGAAATGAACTAACAGGTAATGGAATTTTAGCTATAGCTATTGATTATGTTTTGATTACGTTTTTACAAATCTGCTTCCTAACAAACTTTTTTTTTTTGTTTGAAGGAACAAAACATTTTCTTCATATTGGTAACTGATGCTATATTCAAAAAAAAAAAAAAAAGCTGTAATTGTTAAATAAGGATCCTTAACTTTTCCCACAAACAGAGCATATCTCTCCAAGTCAAAAGCTAATGTAAAAGTCTCAACTGACTCCACAGCTCTAATAAGGGATTTTTTTCCCTTTTCTTTTCATTACTTTATCCTACAAGCTTAACTGTCAGAATCTTTCACAAAAGAGCATTTTCATCAGAAAGGAAAGATAATATAAAAGCTCTACATTGTCTGCAAGGGTCAGCCATTCCTTATTAGGTTTTAAGTAGCAGAAACTAGTTCTGCAAAGAAAACATACTGTAATTATTGTACTCAACAGGTAGCTTCAGTAATCAGGCCAAAAGCAACACAGTAGTCATGTCATTCTTAAAAGATCAGCATTTTCCCATGCTTCTGCATAACAAATGCGTTGCAGATTAATTGAAAGCGTACAGGCCATCTTAAAGCCCAAATTAATCCGAGCATTTGATATCCCCTTCACTTCATATGGAAATGCCATTCAATGGCACCATTTTCATAGGGACAAAGTGTTTTTTGATAACAAGTGGAATGTAAATCTCATGAGAAAGAAATCAATCCAGCCCAAAGAACTCCAGAGTATTGATCTATGTGCATTATAATTTCACAAGCTTGAAGAGAATTTGTAAGTTAAAGGGGAAATGATTATAGCCACAAAACAGCTGCTGTGTCACAAAGTTTTCTTTTAGCCATGCTATGAAAGTAAGAAATAAGTAGTTTCTGGATGTTAAAAGTTACATTGGCTGAATTAAATCATAGTTAAATCAAATGTCATTGTTTTTTGAACAAACTGAAGATTTTTTTCCTACAAATGCAAAAAACATTGTTTAAAAGATTGCAGATTGACCAGAGTCGTGTACACTTTATTAGTAAATGACAGTCTAGTTGTCTAGGCAGAAGTTCCATAAAGGATTTCACTGTACAAAACCAATGTTAACATATGTTTAACTTCCATACTTATTTCTGCCAAAAGGGTGAAATTTTGAATTGAACAAGAACAGTTGATGATAATCTAGCAATAATACAGTAACAAAAACAACAGAATATATAATTCTAAGGCTCCAAAGTAAGAGAGGGAAAACCTCCTCTCATGTTGACAAAAATGATATTAGTTCCAAAAATATAGGCCTGAAAATCAAATTAATAGGTTTGAGGTTTTTCTTTTGATTTTTGTTTGCCTGTGGCAAATGAAGTGATTTTGGACTACAGCACAAGACTTCAATGAGAATCCAAAAGAAATTAGGGGCGCCCCTTGAGCTTAGCACTATAGAAATTCATAGTCTTTTTCTGCACTCATCTCTCTGTCACAGCTCTGACAAACTTACTGTTCGATTTAAGGCGGAAAAGGAAATTCTGGATGTGGAAATTCAAATTCCAATCTCACCAGATTTCAGATATGAAATACTAATTTACCTAGAAGCGAGGTAAAATATTAATTCCTGTTGAATTAAATTCCAGACTACAATGACATATCTAGTATTCTATTATAAAGAATGCAAATGCAGCTTGCTTTCTGAAGATAAGTAAACTTCAGCTCTTTGTGGTGTGTGTATAAGCAGATAATCTACCATTAGCAAACATGAAAATCATGTTTTCCTCACATGTAGCTGTCCGTTTCAAATCTGAAGGCATTAAGACCCAATTTTCTGATATCCTACACTGGAAAAAAAATATGTAACTTATTCCACTACTCAGTGTAAGTAATAACTGCGTATCTGGCAACACAGTAGCCTCCAGGTTACCTGTATGGTTTTCTGCATGATCCTAGGCAACTTTATAAATGACAAGAAGTAGGCGCTTCAAACTCAAGCATTCAGTGTGCTCCAATAACCCTTCACAAAAGTTTTATTATAAGAAACTACCACAAAGAAGAACTATTAACACTCAATGCACATCCTTGACTACCAGCTAATTTTCCCCAGCTTAGCTGACTCAATTTCTACCTCTATCCAGCACGTTAAAGTCCTAGCAAAATTTAAGGCTTCTGATAGGGTCTGGTCTCCATCTCTTTTTAAGTTTCTGTTATTTCATAAAAAATTTAAAATTATCAGTTACCATCCTCTATAATAGAGAACACTAACATGATTAAAATGCTTCTATGTATAGATACACAAGACTGAACAGAATTCTTAATCTCCTAGAATCCGGTTGAGAAAACTAGTGAGGCAGAAATCACACTACTCTGCTTCTTCCTTAGGGCTTTTCTTCTACACATCTACATTAGCAATAAGACTATACAAAAAAGATAGCAAATAACTCATCCACAATGCACCATCCTTGCTCTTCTCATTCTCAAAAATCCAAACATAAGTACGGCTCTACTATTTAATTATTATTATTATTAAGCTTGAAGGTTTCACGGCTTGTCTTCCACTTAAAGCTTAGAAGCATCCATCAAAGCTAAAGAGCAGTCAAGAACATGGAATTTTGCAACTCTCAGCACCAATGACAATTTCCTATGAACTTTTCTCCTACAGTCATTAACCAAGTCCAAAAGAAATTCTTCTTGTAATTGCCTCGTCTTGCCTGAACACCGTACATTTTTTCAGTCCCTCAGTCAGGGCAACAACAAGGTGCCTACTTTACTAGTCTGTTTTCATGAAAATTACAGGAATGTAATTGAAATACTTATTCTTCAGTAAGGTTTGCTTAAATGACTAAAAAAATTAATGGGTGCATAAAGACCAAGAATGAGCATCATTGTGAGCCTCATTTCCTTTGCGAGCCAAATGTTAAAATGCATGATACAATTACAGATGGAATAGCTATATTCAGCATGTTTCAAAACAGTTACCTAAAAATCAGGTCTCATGACTGAAATCCTGTAAAACATTAGATGCATGAGGACTGCTCATACAGAAGTTAGAGCTACACAAACTGTGTGTGTTTTTCCACAGTAACTTAGACTAATTTTAGGTAAGTCTGGATCTTTGAGTGTTTGAAAGGTTTTAAGACTTTTCCCCCAAAAAATTTAACAAAACAACCTCTTAACATACTTGCATTTAAAAAACTAGTCGTAGTTCTGCAACAGAAACACTGCTTTCAAAAAAATCAATAAAGTATTCAAACTCTGCTCCCATTCACTGTTTCCTTACATCCTTTCTGCTACTTTCCAACCACTTATTCTATACAATAAAATTAATAACGCATGGATTTTTAAGTCATTGTATGAAAAAAGGCATCACCACAGATTATATTTCTCTAGAAAGAGTAAAGCAGTATAAACAAGTTATTTCAAAACTAGAAGTGTACAAATATAAATTTTCATTTCTCAGGTAAAATACTTGTTTCATACCTCTTAGAGATATCAACGACTTTAATAAACGTCATGAAAGCCACCTGTGAAGACTTGCATCTGAATCAATTCTAAAATCATTTGCCAAAAATGCACTCACTTACTCAACATTCATGGGAAACGTGCCAATCATTTCACTTGATTGATTCTCAAATTTTATCATTCAAGATAAAAAAAAAAAAAAAAAAAAAAAAAAAAAAAAAAAACACCACAATGAGTACTATTTGAATTCAACAATCCTTATAGCAATTTCTATATTTGGAAGTTCATTAGCAATTCATTAGAGGGTTACTAATTCTAAAGCAACTCCAAACACAAGTTTAGCACAAAGTCAAAAGAGCTCATTCTAGCTGTTATTCTAAGGCCATCATTTACATGTATTCTTTAAGCTTTAAAGTTGAAGCATTAACTAATCATTAGTTAATGAATTTGCTTTTTCTTTTCTGCAACATTTATCAAATCCACACGTTGTTAACTTAACAGACTAATGTCAACGTCAAGAGAAGGTTTAGCCCCTTCCTTCTGATTTGGTTTTAAGTGAAGTGAGGGCCACGCCTGTATACTGCCGATTACAGGCCTCAGTAGTACAAGTTAGTATTTGATCTCTCTTAAAAGCCTCTCTCTCTCTCTCTCTCTCTCTCTCTCTCTCTTTAAAAAAAAGATAATAAAAATGTCAGCATAGCAGACAGGAGTTTACAGCAGCAGTTATATTTTTTAATTATTTATTTTAACTGCTGATATTAGGTTAGTTTGGAAAACGCAAGCAAAGTAGTCAAAATTGTGTTCCTGTACTCTGTACATTCTGCACAATATACAAAATTAATATTTACTTTATTTGTTAAACAGTATAATAAAAAGTGCTTGTACGCAACAAACCTAGTGCAAAGGAATTTCCAGCCACCACAGATAAACCATTCTAAGCCCCTCTTCCTCTGAGAAATTCTGGCTCTTGGTAGAGTATGGTAATCACTCTCATCATTTTCAAAGCCTTCTTCTGACATCATTAGTGGCATTTCATCCAAATGAGAGGACTCATCTTCCACTTGGTACCTGGAAAAATGACAAATCTGAATAAATAACCAAAATACAATTATTTTATTATTGTGAATCTCTTGAAGTAAGATTTTTACCACACAGAATTTTATCAGAGACATTTTCATCTAACCACCTTATGTATTCGTGCTATCACACCAACAAGAAATTTGGATACGAGTCAACAAACAGGAAACACAAGACAGTGGTCTGCAGTTACCTTCATATAAATCATTCTAGAGAAAATTTTAGTTTGGTTTAAAAGCAATTTGTACATAGGGAGCTGCAATTTAATCCTTCTCAAAGGATACTTTGTAAGATTGTTAATCATTTTTTTATTTGACAGAGTTTATAGGAGATGTAAATTACTGAGTTTTCATGAAAGTATAAACCGTACATTTTGACTGAACTCCTTCAACTTGCTTTCTTATGTCTATTTCTGTCTCCATTGACCTCTTTGAGCCACAATTGCTAAACATTTCATCAAAATCTTCATTCTTATTACTAAAAAAGGTAGTTACTTTTATAACTCTATCCAGAAATATTCAGTGAGTCAAAACAGATTTGCCTGTGGACTCTGAAATGGCCTTTTCTTCTTCAGAAACTATTCTCCACTTCAAATTTTACAACCATGAAACATTTGCACCCAAAAAAACCTGAATATTTGATAGGGGAGTTCCAAGCATATGCAACATGAATTCTTTCTTCAGTTTCAATCATCTTTTTAATGGTATAAAATAAGGAAGGAACTGGAAAAAACTTTAAAGAAGACTTGAATGTCACAGTAAAGATCACTTACATGTATAGAATAATCCTAAGCAACATCAACAAAAATGCACAATATAGAAGATCAAATATTATATATTCAAACTACTTAAATGAAATGGTCAGAAAAGCTGGATGCATGAATGCTTATAAAACATGAGAAAATATCAGCATCTCTTAGCACATGAGGAATAGATTTATACACACACATGCACACTGACACTTGGAAATGGTGGTTAAACAGTCTTTAAACAGGACTGGTTTATGAAAGAGTATCTCACCAGTATCACCAGAATTAATGAAAAAATATTCTGCATATGAATTTTTTAAAACTCTCAAATACTTCTACAGTTTGGAAAAGCAGTAGCCTGTCATCAATCTCTACTTTGAATAATCTATAATTTATCTAACTTGAATTTATTCTTGCACTAGAAATAGTGCAGAATGATTCTTAGAACTCAAAAAAAAATCAGTGAAAAAAGGTTTAGTGACAAAAACGTTTGGCATGAGTGTTTGGCAGAGGTAAAACTCTGCAATTAGTAAGTTTGATTTTTATGAATTTTATTATTTCATCATCTCTTACACTGTGCATGCTAGGACTGTACCATTTTCCCCACAGCAACCTAAAAAAACCCATCTTTTAATAAAATAGTAAATAACTAAAAGAAATGCTTAAACTGATATATTTGTTCACACCCAAAAATGCACCACATTAGTGCTAAACACCTCAGAGGTACACACCTAGGCTACAGCCATACCAATAAAATTTAATGTGCCTGGAATGCTCCCAAGCATTACAATTAAATAGCAGAGCGTAGCCTGCATCCATGCTCTTAAAACAGCCTCAGCTGCTAAAACCAGGGTGACTCTGCAAACTAACAGGAGAGGTCCCTAGACCACTCCAACCGCCTGGGAAATGTCCAGCAAATACTGGAAAAGCCCAACTTCATGCCAGGATACACCACGTATCCTGCCAGGTATTGTATTCCAGTGTCCAGGAACATCTGGGATGTGCTTAAATTTACGCAGTCATATAGAATAAAAGTATTTCTCTCACAGCCCAAAAATTCAGTCCATTCTCTCAACTTCTTAGGTGAGCTTATATGTTCCCGGCAAGTCTTTGGACAGATAAGAACATCCTAATATACTAATTAAGCAAGGTAAAAGCTTACACTGTTGATGGAGAAGAAAAATTGATCAATCCTAAACACATGATTCACCAGGATAAGTTTTTCAGAGCTTATAAAAAATGCACAGTATACTAATAGCCTCAGATCTAAAATACAAATGTAAAGTTTAATTTTCTGATGTATCTCAAAGATATCAAAAGTGTTATGCATTAACAGAATATGAAGTTTTAGGAAAACACAATGACAAAGAGCTTAAAAAGACTGCAGAACAGTAACGCAAGTCTCAAGGGTATAATTCTTATTGTCGGAATGGTAGCAATAGCATGGGGCAATCCACGAAGGACATTTAGCAGTAGGCAAAGCAGGACTGAAATTATGAGAGCCCTTAAAATCTTGAGGTGAACTTGGTATTTTGAAAAGAAAGTAGCATTACAAACAGCAGTGCTAAACATGAAAAGGCACCATCACTGGATTTTACATTTTCTCAGTTTACTGTATATTTAACAGACAAATTCTGGAAGTCTTTCCTTTTGCTCGAGATTTTCTGTGTTGTGCCGTTTTTTACAGGAATATATTAAAAACATTTATTAATCTTTTGGATGTCAGGATTAAAATTAATATACCATAGCATAAATTTTCTGCTGAAAAATTACACAACATATTTTATATACTAGCTCTGTAAAAAAAATCATGTTAACACTGTTAGTAATAAAGATCTAATACGGAAGAAAACTATTGGTTATCCAGGCACTTTCCCTTTTGGCTGACAGATTACATATGCCTTCAGTGCTTTCTGCACCTCCTTTGAATCACTTGGTATTTGACATTATTATGGAATTTTATTTTCTAAAGTGGTCCGGGCACGATGGTAATACTTAAATAGGGGAAGGTAAAAGAAGAGAACAGCATGCAAGCCAAGCAAGCACTAGAACCTTAATCACATTAGACTTTGTAAAGAAAAAAAGTCACATTTCAAATAATGCAAAAACACAATAAAACAGCAGAAAACACAGCAAAAATATTTCAAATTAAAAAAAAACTGCACAGATTTGTTCCAAGTTATGAAAGTTATGTTATGGAAGTTATAAACAATAGTTATGTGAAAATAATGGCATTTATAATGGAAAATGTTTCGGAATTAACTGCTGTTACCACTACCCACCTCAAGAAGGAAAGAAAGTTAAGAACAAAGATAAAAAATCTGAACTACAGCAATGTTAGCTGTAAAAACCTGCATCTGATACTTAGTTTAACATGGCAATCTGGCAGTACCTTTTCCATTTTTGCTACTATAAATGATTCCTTAAGAAGGCTACGCAACATAACTTCTCAAAAAAAGGCAATTATTATTACAGCTCAATACATACATTGTATAAAACAATATGGATTACCCTCAAATTAGACCAAGTTTAACACTCAAACATCACACAATGATAAAACTACCGCTAATAAAATAGCTAAGACATTACTTTATGCTAAGAGGTTCAATAAGACAGGCCTGTGTTTAAACAGATTCACTTTCAACACTTTCATATCTGTCCTGGTTAAATCTGCAGACTATATTATTACATTTACTTGCTTTAATATAGGGCTTTTTGTTACATTGTATACTACTATTTGATATTCAAATAACACTGTATTTGTAACATGCACTAATGAAACCACAATCTGCCAGCTGTTATCATAATACACAGCAACATACTGCAAATTGATAGACCCCTTTTACTTTTGTATCAAGTTGAACTTGACAAAAAGTCAGTTTTCAATCAGAAGAAAATGCATCTGATTCATAAAATAATTTGCTTTCTATATAAAGGTAACAAAGCAAACATAGTTAAAGCCCCTCCTGAAGGAGCACATTAATGGAAGAGAATTATGGGAAAGTTGCAAAACTGGGCAGTAAACACATTTATAGACACTCTTAATAGTTAAAGACTGCTCTTGTGAATCTGGTAATATTTGCAAGTACACTGATGTCCTAATCATAGTTGCTTTAAGTGTTTTGTGCCATTATGTTATAAACAAATATTTTTTCCACAATCAGTATCTAGCTTTGCACTTTTAAATATGCGGCTTCACCAAATGGTGAACATAATGAGCATAAGCATCATCATGTTTGTAATCTTGGCTTCAAAATACAGCCTCTGAACTGGCAAGCAATTTATTCTGTTTCAAAAGCAATTTTCCTATTGTGTTGGAAAATTGTACTTCAGTATTTAAAAACAGTATGATAATGAATAATGGATTTTTCATAACTACGATAAGTACAAAAATCTGTGCCTTTGTTACCTAGTATTTTTCCATACTTAATTGCCTGAAGTGCTGATTTTCCTTGAGTGACAAATCAATTAAGTTAATCCTAGAAACTTTTATTAAAATAAGGAAGAACTGAAAGCAGTATGAATAAAGAAGCCAGAGTGAAGACATCAAAACTCACAGCATGGGTGCTATTAAAACAGGTATGAAGATAACTATCTTGACAAAAGTATGGTTTCCAGAGAAAAAAAGAACATTAAACAACTTTCAACAAAACCGGGCTACTGTTAGGAATATCATTTATACAGATTTCAGTGAAAGGAAACCACAAACAATAAATACTTTTAAACGAATTTTTGATATAAACATCTGCTGTGAAAATTATACCTCAAGTCACCTGTTCCCGTATCATTCCATTTTCAGGACTGCTTGCCAGAGTAAATGTGCCAAGAGCTCCACATGCCCCATGACTGAGAATGGAACCTATTTTAACTCATTTAAATCTAATCTGGCTCTCCATGAAGCTCCCTAACCTCTGCATTTTCTACAAGCTTGCCATTGGGCTTGACGAGGAACATGCAAGGATGCAGGAAGAAGGTGCAAGGTGAGTGGGGAGGCAGTCACTATTACATATTTTCCTGGATCACTACACATTTTTCTGACAAATGCAGAGGCAGTGTTTACATTGGATTTTTCTGTGTCCAAGTAGGACAGAAGGACTGTGTTAAATACAGCATAATACTAAAGGCAGTTCTTAATTCACAAGCAAACAATAAAATAGATTTCCTTGTCTCCTATCACTTCCATTGTATATAGTAATTCAGAAGGAGAAAAAACAAAGCTCAAGTCTCAAAACAGTATTTCTCAAACCTAGTGAGGGAGGCAAAGAGGAACACACAGCCATGGATCTAAGCAGGAACTGCAGGTGGGAGCTGGCCAGAGGATGAAAGGCAGCACAGAATAGAGACAGCTGTGGAGAGCTTCCAGCTGAGCACTGAGAAGAAAAGCTGTGACAGTCCACAGTTACCACAACTGAGCTACCACCACTAGCTACTGTGACCACAGCTCTTCCTGCTGCGCATGGCTGATTCGGCCCTGTGGCTGCGGGCAGCCACAGGGCTCCCTCTGCTCCCGGTCAGGCGGCAGAAGACACAGAGTAAGCAGCAGAGTCTCTCAGCTACAGCTGGCTCTACCTCCAGCAGTTCCGTGCTCCGAGATTTATTCCACGTGAACACCTCCCCAAGTTACAGGCACAGGGAACATGCAACTGCCAAACTCGGCGGGAGGGGGGTCAGTAAGAGGAATAAGGAAGAAAGGGAGAGGTATATTTACACAAAGAGTAAGAAAGGGCAGCACAGCAGGCCCCCCCCCCCACAAGGCAGCAGAAAGAAACCCTCCTGTTAGGAAACATAACTTCATCCATAACCATGCTTACATGTTCACAGCTTAGCTTGTTTTCACATAACTGATCCACAAATGCTTCTCTTATCCACAAACGCTTCTCTTATCCAAACACCCAGTGTCTCCACAGTATAGATTTCTTTGCTAGAAGGTACATGAGAAATTAAATTATAAATATTTAATTCCTTCAAAGAATGTGCTGCATTTCTAAAGATCAGAAACTACTTCTTCCCTACAATTTCAAACATCTCCCCTCACTGCCTTACACTGGAGTAAATATGGCCCAAGTATAGGACATTATGTTGTAAGTAGACTAGGAACAACATTAAGTGGGGAAGGGAAACAACTTCTCCAGCTAGGTGCGTGAAATTTAAATAGTTCCTCTTTTAATCTCTTCTTCCAATACACAGAAAAGCTATTACATGTATTTTTGCAACTGATTACAACCTTTACTGTTTCTCTTCTAAAATGTTTTAAATGAAAATGGCATTCCTAAAGATGGAAATTTGACATTCAAGTCCTTTCAAAGAGATTTGAAATTTCAGAAAACAGTTGTTACTAGATGAAAGTTTTAGGTGAACACTAGCCAGCAAAGAAAAGTTTTGCTTTAGTCAAGCAACAATTCTCATTTTAGTTACCGGAAGACAATTGTATTAAAAAAAAAAAAAAAAAAAAAAAGTTCTTAGTTAAAGAAAAACTGACCACCTTTCCTTACCATTTTTTTTAAATCTCCTCCAATCTTGCAACCTTAGCATTACTATAAAACACTTTTTAAACAAATCTTAAACAAATCTCCGTATTTAACTGAGGGATAGCCCTTCTAGAAATGGAGAACAGCTGCCCTCACAAACAACTGCTAAGAAGGATCTCTAAATTTTTGTCTAATCCATCCAATGGCTGTTAAAAATTAAGTATATTGACTTTGCAGCCATAAGTCAAGCTGCAAAGTGCACTTTTCATCATTATTACTTAGGAAGCTGCTGACTCCAAGTCCTGGCCTAATACAATACAGATATACATGCATATATATGTACATACACAAAATTCAATACTGTCATATGTTCACACATATTATCAGAGAGAAAACCTGTCAAATCTGCATGTGGAAGAAGAAACAAGCCATGATACTCCAATAGTTCTAATAATGGAATATACACTTGGATAACTTTTAAGGAAGCTGAGAATTTGTAGAGCCGAATATATCTATTAGGTTTTAACAGATAACTTTGCTTTTGTGTCCTCTCTTAATAGGACCTTTAAGCATCAAATACAACACTTTCACTGAGGTGCATATTTTTCTGTTGGACAGGGAAAACTAAGGAGAAGGTAGTTCTACTGTATGGGAACAAATATATTGACTGTATCACAGATTAATTTAAATATTTACTTCAATAACACCCCCCAAAAATCAAGTTAATCTCAACCTTTTACAAGTAATAGATATAGTCTGAAAAAGCATAAGGCAGTATTTTTGATCAACTACAACAATAAAAATAATACATAAACTGGCAGTTTCTGCCACACAGAACTGAATAAAAATTCTCACATCTGTTGAGACCAAGGTATAACTGCATACCATATAATTATTACCGAGCAACTCCCTTGCATCAGTAACCTATAAAAACCTGCTTAAATTACAGATAGTAAAACTACAGGTCCCACCAGCCATTTATATAAAGCAAATGCTCTGAATGCCATTTGTCTTCTCTCTTCCCTAGCTTATTTCCTTACCAGAACTACATATAGATGAAGCAAATTCAGAAGATCTGCATAACGCAGTCTTCATGATAAAAAGCCACCCCTTCCTCACCTCCCTTCACTGACCCCTTAAAACACTCGATACACATTAACATAATATTTTTTTCAATTCATGACAAGGTAAAAGAATATCTGACAGTCTCTATAACTAATAAATACTAGAAATACACATTCAGAACTTGAAGAAACAAAATCCACATTCATCAGAACTACTTTTAACTAATACAATAAAGCATTGATCACAACTAACATTTATCACTGCCAGCCAGGTACTGTTATGGACACTGTGGTCCAATAAATTCCCTTTCTCTCCCTGTTCTACTTTTGAAGCAATTCAACTGCCTGCCCAAGCAACACAAATCACTGTGTTCAGAAACTACACATATAAACCAAGAAGGCATGTAAATATTGGATAAAGATACAGTTAAAACATGAACCACCACAGAAGTATAATTACAAAGTTTATTCTACTGCATATGTGGTCACATGCACATATGATGATGCAACAGCAATCTGACTACACTGGTGTAAGTTCTCAATTGTCTTTTTCTAATGTTAAAAATGCTTGAGATAAAAATAATGAAGAATAATCAAATTAAATGTATATATCTACAGACATAATGCTTATTTTTATGTGTAAAGAATGTATTAATATTCTTTGTACAAAAATATCATGACAGGACAAGGTTTTTCCAAATATTCAGTCCTAAGCAATGTCAAGTCAAAGAAAGGAAATTTTTTAGAAAAAAAAATAAATCAATCACTAAATCACTTTGTCCCCACAAGGTGTGCCTAGAGACAAAGAATTACAAACTACTTTCCAGGTATAACATCAAATAGAAGCATCATTATATATAAAAATACTTTACAGCTTATATGGCAAATGATTCTACGTGCATGTAATTTGATTGCCTACATCATTAAATCAAAGATTGTTTTGAAAAGCAAAATACCACAGAAACTAAAACAACAAGGACAAAACACACCATATAAAAGTTCAAGAAAGTTAAGATATAGCAAGGCCATTCTTCACAAGTTAGCTAGCTAGCTAGCTATTTTGAACCTGAGAGCGCATTTGTCTTCCTAGACAAAAAAAAAAAAAAAAAAACAAAAACAAAACAAAAAAAACAAAAAAAACCAACACACACACACACACACACACACACTTAGAAACAAAACACAAAACCTACCCTAAATCCTACGGATGCCAGTCTGAAAAAGGTAGTGTTAACTATGAATAAAGTCTTCAGCAAACAAAGTAACACCCAATCCAGCCATGCAAATACTTGAACACATACAAGCATTGGACATAAGATACACAGCCAGAAGAAAGCTAAAAGCATTCAGTGTTAAATTAATTTTTCCAAGGAGTGTGGTGCTTCATCATTTAAGAGAGTCCTGAAAATGCAGACCCCCATCAGCATAACACAGATAACACCTCCCAGCTACAAAGGTGCCAATCAGACAAGTCTTTGGGAAGAAACAGAAACAAGAGACTGCTCAGGCAAAAATATAGCCTAAAAATGACTGAGCTATGTAGTTCCAATCAGTGATGGTCAATCTTTCTCCAAAACCATAATTCAAGGAATGCTATTGACAAAGGACAGTTTGCCCTGTGATAGAAACAATTGTCAATCATCTTCATTTCAAGAAATGAAATAAAAACAAACAAAAAAAAACAGGAAAGAGAAAAGCAGCTCTTAAAGTTTGGCTTTTCAAAGGAGGTAAACATTTGCAATTTCAGCTAAAGTCCATAAGAATTAGTAGGCTAATAGTTCTCTCATAGAAAGTACATATGGGACTGATCTGTTCTGTAAGAATGGCACAACAGGACAGACTGCCTTCCAAACTACAATTCTGCATAGATTTCTTTGCATTATGTTTAATCCTTTCCCCCTCATCCTGAAAAAAAGACATTTCAGTGAACATTTATTTGAATATAGCAGCAGTGTATTTTAATGTGTTCTTAATTCCAATACTTTTCAACACCAACTAGTAGCCATAATGCAAAATATTTATCAGGAATATTACCTCTGGCTGTTTACAGTTTATTTCACTTCTGGCAAGCACCTGCTGAACCTTCAACATTCATAGTTTTGGTATCGTAATAACTACAAATATATCCAGAAGTTGAAGCACAATAGTTCAATTCATACCTCAAACAAAGAAAAACTCTATTCTACAGAGAAATGGATCAGACTAACATATGCTCAGAAATCCAAGTTGCCAGCTCTGTACTATGTGTGTGTGACTGGCTGGGGGAACACAAGACAGTAGCTCTGATTTAAAGCAAGCATCATAGGAACTGGGATGATGTTACAAGCTTTTCCAGACAAAATAAACAAGTCAACTTATTCCTTAAGTGTGAAGACAATTAACAAGCAATACCTAAATTGCTGTACATTCATAGAGTTGATGATCAATTTAATGTGTTTAGTTAGTTTAGTGTGACCACACTGAGTAGTAGCTTAACAACACTATTTATACAAAATTTAACATACACATTTATAGTTTATATTCCTGGACTAAGCAGTTTATTGTTTCTGGTGAAACAGCGGTGGTTTAAAACAGTTAATAGCAGTATTCTGAAAGTCGCTATAATTCAGCTTAGAATCTGCCACAGTTTGTCCTAGCGTCCTTTAAAAACAGAAATGCCTTTAGGACTGATTTTTTCTCAGTCACACTCATTTCCAACAAAATTAAGGACATCCAATCCATTTGACAGTATTGGAGCTCTTCCGCAGACTCTTACAGAATGCACACTATAACAACAAATAGTAGAAAAAGGTATTGTCAACATAAACTAGACGATTCTTAATACTACTTTTTGTTGCAACTTTAATACATAGTTGAAAGACATCAAGAGATCTTAATGTGTAACAGTAGTTTTAATACAAACATTCAAAAGTAAATTTAGTTCTATCCTTAGAATGCCTCCTCATAGAAGCTACATTAAAATTCAAATGAATGTCAGTATTAGTTATAAAGAGGGAAAACTCCTTCAGTTCCTTTACTGTCATTTTCAAATTCACTTTCATGATGAAGCTGACAGCGCTCTTCAACTAACAAGTGTAGAGGGGAGAACAGCCAGATTGAAATGAAACCTGTAAAACCTTTATCTGCCCAAAGATTTTAAAAACTCTCTTTCTAAACATTCAGAAGTACCCAAAAAAAAGGGAATTCAAAAGAATTAACAATGTTTTAGAAAAACTGCAAGAAATACAAAGTATACAGCTGATGTGATGGGTGAACTCTGACACATCAGCCTCCAGTGGTTTATAAATTCTGGCTGCTTTGCAAGGCTTTCCAGAACTACTAAGTTACAGAAAAATACTTCAGAATAAATTATGAGCTTTCTGTAAAAAACATTTTATTACAGATCTTAGAGCCTATTAACCTTGATTGTTAGATGGTCTCAACAATAACATTTCATATTATTTGAGAAAGTTTTTATTCTTAATTATTTACACTTAAGATACAGAAAGACTAGCAAATAATTTGTCACTGGAGCACAAAATAACATCATTTCATTCTGAAATGAAAATCACAGCATAGTTCAGAACTCAAACACACAATTCCAGTGGAAAGGGAAAAAGAAAAACATGAGAGTATGCATCAGCTACCAAAAGTATTTGAACAAAGCTCACTTAGACAATGACAAAAAACCCCGTAATTACTGTACATGCATCTAGCATTACCTATTCACATCTGTATGTTTCTATTCTCAGATGTCACTGTGAAACCTAGCAAGAACATTTTGAGAAATCCTAGCCAGAATGACTACTGCAAGATTTCTAGGACCAACTTTTATTAATAGTTAAGCAAAAAATATTAGTATGTCAATCTCTATATTAGATCATCTGTGTAATAATTTGTTTGACTTTTGGATGCAGGGGAACTACGTGACTTCTCAGTGAACTTTAGGTTCTGCAGGAGATTTGCATTTCTTTTTGCCTGGAATAGATTTTTTTTTTTTTTTGATTATACATACTTCGTATTAAATATGGTACAGCCCACCCATCACTAAGTAAGCACATCCTGCATTTATCTGGACAAAACAAATATTACCCTACTATTTTGTTCTTTTTTCATTCTCATTTGTCTTTTGTGCCACTAACACATCAGAATAAGGATTCAAAGATAACAGCATAGTTAGTGCCTCAAAACAGTTGCCATATCAACAAGTAAATCATAGAGAGTAGGTTGGTCCACAATCTGCCCTACTGCAAAGGGCTAATGTATTGAGTGTATGTATTACCAACAAATTCACCAGAGTGACCCATCCAGGTGTGCATAATAATGTAACAGGATTTCTTCTAACAAGTGAGCATTTTTTACAACAATACAGGCACGCTTTTGTGAATAAATGGAGCGCAACTGATTTCGGGTAGTACTGGTCACAATTACCTCTTTTTCAGTACCTGCTCAGGAGTCCCAACACCTCATATCTTAGTGCTTTTAGTCCAAATACAGTCATAGGCAGACAGGAGAAGCGCAGGACACCTGAACAGTCTGGATAACTTGCTTATGGATAAATGAGCGCCCTCATTAATGACTGATTAACCCAGTCAGCTCCTTGCCAGCTTCAAAGTTCCACCAAATTTCTAATTTTTCTTCCTTCTACCGTACATGGCAACACTACCTGCAGCATGGCTAACCTCCTCCTTGTGTCTAGGGTTGACGATGAATACAAGTCTAAGGCATGAAAATAAAGGTGTTAGCCTCACTGCATATTTTAGGTGATCCTTAAGGTTTTCTGGTCCTCTTTTCCACCACCTCTTATGGCGCGAATAAAACGCAGTGACCATTTTCCTACAAGGAATGAAGGAGGTATTATTTATGGAAAAAACAAAAGATCCATCAATCCATCATTGCTTTTCTTCCAAGCTTCCTACAAACCTTAAAGTTGAATACACATTGAGCAAAATTAAGTTTTCTAATTTTTAATTTGAATATAAACCTTTAAGGCAGATTTCCCTAATTTCTGACTTTATCACACAAACAGTTCTCTGTCCATCCAGGATAAAAGAAGAAGGTAGAAGATAAAAAAAATCTAAAGTTCTACAGCAAAAGGAATAAATTGCCCTTACTCATCAGAAAGAAAAAGCGAACAGCATGTATGCTTTCATATGTTATATATTTTAAATTTATTTTAAAATCAGGCATTAACAAAGTTAATCTATAAAATACATGAAGACTGTCATTCATATGTATGAAGTACATCTCTGGACATTTCACAGCTTTTACAGAAGTGTAAAATATCAGGTGTATATAGTCACAAATCTTTTTTTTTTTTTCCCTTTTTAAAGATGTGTAGGAAAAATATATTACAGATTTTATATATATGCTAATGATGGGCCAAAGTAATCTCAAGTATAAAAAGTACAGTAAGAACAAATGCTAAATGAAAAGGTCCTTGTCCTCACTGCAAAGTTAACCAGAGCAACACTGGAGAAGAACTCTACAGAATGCTTAGCTCAAGAAGACAGAGTCACTCTACAAATGTGTTCTGAGGCCACAAAAGCTGAGTGGCTGACAAGCTGTATTAGCTGAAGTTAAGCAGTAGCAGGGCCATCAATCCAAGTTTAAAAAAAACACTACATTGAAGTTCAGGATATCCTTGTAAGATACCAGAGGCAATATTCACATTGTAAATTCTTTGCTGAAGAAACAGATCACAGCAAATGAAAGACTCTCGCAGGCCCAGAAACTACTGCACTGGATTAACCCTGAGATAACACCTTGTTGTATTTTAATCAGCATTTGTCTCTTGACATCCCATGAAACTTACAGGTTGTATTTCAACTATCTGCTCAGCTGTACTGCATCCTTGACTTTAAACAAGTCACCTGTGGTAGCACCTACACAAGCGTTTCCATGCTTTTCTTACAGGTCCGCATGGACACCTTCCAAGAAGTATACAACAGGTATACAACAGGTGCTCTCATGAATCCAAGGCATGGCATTCGTGAAGAATGACCAACCTACTTCACCTTAGAAAAAAAATATACAGAATTGAAGTGAGGGAACAAGTCTGTATACACTCTAATTCTCAGAGTTCAAATGAGTATTATTAATCACATGATCAAAATATAGCACCATCAGTGATAAACATATCTGTTAAGTTGTTAAGGTTTTATAAATAGTTGAACACAAGTAATGAACGACTTAATATGTAAATCATTTGTGTGAAAGACTGTTATCAACTTCACTTGTAGAACAGTTTATGAAAGACCACAACTCAAATATAACCTAAAATCTGAGTCAGGAATTTAATCTACAACCTATAGAGAGTGATCTTGGGGGATCATAAAACAGAGGGGAGGAAGTAAATCTGTAATGAATCAGTATTTCCTTGACAGATCTTACAGCTTGCCAAATCTGCTATAAAGCCAAATTTAAACAGTCTATTTAAATAACTGTAACTACTGCTTGCAAACATACTTGCAATACATCTATGTACCTACCTAATCAATGAAATTGGCCCATGATCTCTATAGCATTTTTTTTCAGGTACCAAAACACTACTGGGTAATCTACAATAATCACTTGGCACCTTTGCAGCCTTTCCAGACTAAGCTTCTGTCTATAGAATCCTTTCCTTCTCTTTTTTTCTTCCAAAGGCTCAAAAGCCTCTCTTCCTCTGACAGGCTTACGGATTCTATCAAGAGCTTCCTCAGCTCTCTCAGAAATGGGGACAGTAACAACACTCCCCTACCTCAAAACAGAGAATATACCTTTTACAAATAGTCAGATCTTCAGGTATTAGTGACATGGGGAAAAAAGCTTCCACACATTGATTTTAAATAGCCTCTCTAGCACAAGAATCAAGACAACATAACGTAAGTCCAATTGTTTTTGCATTGTTTTAGAAGTACCTTTTTTGTCAATTATTCAATTTGGACAATTAAATACTTTCTATTGATGATAAAACTGCTTTATTTCTGTACTTGAATTAGAACAATAGTATTAACTATTCTGTTTTTAGAAAGTCATGTTGCTTTGGAAACAACAATTGCTCTGTCCAGTCCTTGTGCCTACAATCACAGAAAATAAAAGAAGGAGAAAAAAAATCACAGAGTTAACTATAATCGGGTCATCCACTGTAAGAGTACTGTCCAATTGACAAATCAAAATTATTGAGATATTTTCTCCTTGCTCCCAGTAATAGAACTCCTAAAAGTTATATAGGATAACAAGAAGTAAGCAAACATTTAGCCTTTACTTAAAAACTCAGTTTGATAGCAAGCCTTTTAACTGGCTTCCTTAAGTTGCTTTTTGGCAGCTTAATTCCCTCCCTCTCCAACAAAAATCTGGAGTTATTTTAATTCTTCCATTAAGGAAAGCTCGGGGCTCGCACGCAGTCAGACGTAACTATCTCGCGGCACCTTTACTAACAACGCCCCAGATAAGCCACCTCCCGCCGCCAGCCCAGCGCAGATAACCCCCCGGGGAGGAAACCGAGGTGCCAAGGCCGCACCTGCGGGGCGGCAGGCCAGGGGCACCCGGCGCCGCCTCCTCCTCCTGCGGGGTCCGTTGCGCCCCGGCGACGGGGCGGCGGCAGCGGGACGCGCTCGCCTCGCCCGCCGCCACCCGCTGCCCCATCCCGGCCTGTACCTTTCTCCCTCCGCGCCCCACAGCCCGCGGGCGGCCCCGAGCCCCACGGGCCAGGAGCCGGAGCCGCCCCGGGGGAGGGGGCTGCCGCCGCCGCCCCTACCTGTTGTGCCGCTGCGCCGTGGGGGCGCTGGTGTAATAGGCCGCTCTGCGCTGGGTGCTGCGCGGCACCGGGTGCAGCGGGATCTGGTCCGCCATCTTTGGGGGCGCCGCCCCCCCCCTTCCCTCCTGCCCCGCCCGGAAACGCCTCGCGCCGCGCCAGCGGCCACCGGGACCCCTGACGTCACCGCCGCCGCCAGCTGACTGGAGGAGGAAGGAAGCGCGCAGAGGGGGCGGGGCCCTGGCGTAAACAAGGGGGCGGGGCCGGGCGCGGGGGGCGGGCGAGCGCCCGGCCGCGGGGGAGGGGCGGAGGGGCAGGGCGTACGCGCGGCCGTTAGCGGCGGTTGGGGGGCGGTTGGGAAGGGGGTCGGGGGTATGTGTGCGAGCGCGCGGGCTCGCCCGCGTCCTCGGTAGTGCTGGTCGAGTTTAATTTTCGACTTCTGAAAGGCCGCACGGATGTGCCATAAAGAGCGGGAGCCCGGGGTTGTGCGTGAGGGTTTTGCAGGCTCGGTAGCACGGGGAACACAACCAGTGCCGGCGGAGTGGGCTTCCTCACCAAGGGAAGGTCCAGGGGGTCGTGAGAGCTCAGGCGTTGAATGGGAATTGCAGGAGACAAACCTAGAAGTAGGTGTCTTCTGGTACGCTGCAAATGCCTGTCGTTTTTAAAGCTGATCTAGATGTGCTCCCCTTTAATCCCTTGAATGGCGAAGACTAGCTGTTGTGTATGTTGGATGTCAGTGAACGCTTGTGTGATCACCAAGAACAAATGAAAGCACTGTGAATTGACAATGATTGTTTTCTGCCATTAAACAGAGGCAGTTTTTGTAAGCTAGAAGTACTGCCACATGGAAATGAGCATTCTGTATGTCAGGGGTAATGAACCAGTCTGACGGATCTAACAAGAGCAACACACAAGTCACTACAGAAAATGAAAATGTGACACATAAACTAAACCAACACCTTTGGCATCAAGTTACTGGTTATGTGAATTACCTGTCAGAGATGCCAGTAAAATGCCTCCTTCAATTTTCTAGAACCTAGGCTTTTTTCTGTTATTATTCGAAGATACCATGTGGCAAAAAGATGTTCATGAGACAGGAGAAACCTTTGGTCTACTAGATTATGATGTGAAGTCTGCAGTATGGTAATGGCAGCCCTGTCACCACAAACAAGTGCGTGATAGTATTGTACTCCTCAAAGCCAAATGAAATTATTCTGACTACCTAGGCATCCCGGACTGATGCTGTGCTAAAGAGCTGCCTTGAATGTTTTGGTACAAAGAGATGTGATCGGAACACATGAGGCACGTATCAAAATCTTTGGCAAAGAATTGTGAGCAACATACCTTGGAGACCTGAACAAAGGAGGAGGAGCCTTGGAGTGTTTAGAAAGGACAATAAAACCTGTGTAAGGCATGCTTCCTTGTGATATGGGGCTAGGCCATGCAGAGGCACCCCACAACATTCCAGCAACATGGTTCTCAGCAGCCTCTGGCATTATGCTTCCTCTCACATGATGAATTCAGGTTATTCAGCAGGCCATTTCAAGCACAGCCAGTTAATGTGATATAGGCTTGCTTGATGTGAAAGCTGCCGTTGAAAACCAGGTACTGACCATCTTCATCACAAAAAAATTCCTGTTTGCCTGGGATTACTTAACAAAGACTGAGGAAGTAGCTGAGTGTAGTTCTACCTTTGAACTAAGGGGAAAGATCAGTGCTGAGGCACTGCATTGTATATTGAATGATGCTCCCACCTCCTGGAATGAAGGGCGTGAAGGGAGCTGACAGTAAGTGATAGCTTGTCAAGCCTAAATTTCTAAATAGTATTTTGGCTGTAAGGAGGTTATCCAGTCACTAAAATGACTAACAGATAAAGAACACTTGAAACTGAACAAGGATGGGGGGAACAATAGTATAGAGGATGCAGAGGCGCAAGACTCAGTAGGGAATAGAAGGGCTAAATCCCTCTGCTCGCCGTGTAGGAGAATTCTGTGGGGCATTTGAAGGGAAAATCAGAAAAGCCAAAAAGGGGGCGGAGATTTAGCTAACAGCTGGGGTAGTAAAACTGAGGTAATCATCACAAATTTGATGGTAGTACACTGATGGAATTGCAGAATCGTACCTCCAGAGGTGATCCAGATCAACTCCCTGTTCAAAACAGGTCTAATTATATTGGGTTATTCAGGGGCCGAGTCCAGTTGCACCTTTAACACCTCCAAGGATAGAGATTCCACAACTTCTCTGGGCAACCCGTTGCAGTACTAATCACTCTCATGGGGAAAAAAAAAATTCTAATATCTAATCAGAATTTCCCATGTTCCAGCTTGTGTCCATTGCCTCTTGTCTTATCACTCGGCACTTGTGAGAAGCCTCTAACTCCATCTTCTCTGCATCCCCTGGTCAAGTAGTTGGAGACAGCAACAAGGTCTTCTCTTAGCTTCTTAGTCTTCTCTAGGCTGATCAGGCCCAGCTTTCTCTGCCTCTCCTTATATATAATGTTTCCCAGCTCCTGACCATCTTAACAGCCTGTCCATGGACTCACTCCAGGATGCAGTTGGCCTTCTTTACTGCAAGGGTACACTGCTGATTCATGTGCAACATTGTGTGTTATGGTCTGATTCTGCCTGACTACTTGTTTTGCAATGACATACTTTGTTTATTCAAATGATCAAATATAGCCCTGAAAAATTTTAGCCTAGCAGTTATCTGTTGTCTTAGATGTTTTCATAACCCTCATTATTGCACTCTGTGAGCATCTCACACTTCAAGATTTTAATTTTAAAATCAACAGCTGCATATTCAGCATGCTCCTGTGGCTAATGATACCATATTTCACTGGGGCCAAAAAATAAAGTGATCTGTTTAAGTGAACTCTTTGATTCAAGTCTGTACCAGTCTTGATTACTCAAATCCACAAGTTAGCATCCTAAGACCAACCTTTCCATCTCTCAAGAACTCATCAGGTTATTTGGCCTATAGCTGTCTCTAATGTCAGTCAATTTTACATACAGGTTTGTAAATGCCATATGTATAGACAAGTGCATGATCTGATCTACATAATAAAAGATTTATTGTTGGCAGAAATTTGCAAGGTGAATGACCCAAAATGGGGCAGCTGTTAGGAATCGTAAATGCCTTTAATCTTGGTTTCTTACTAAATCTCATATATTCTATAGAACACTTTTTAAGTTTTATGAGTATTTTGAAGTTTTAGAAGATAAATACTACTCTGGATGTGAACAGAACCTTTGGACCAGAAAACCTGCTAAGGAGAGGAAAATGAGAATTTTTTAATAAATCAATGGCCAAAGGAATGACAAGATGGGACACTTACATTTTAAGCACGTGTGGGTTTGCTTACTTCCAATAAATACTTTTTAAAATTGCAATTATGATAGTTACTGGACATCTCATATCACTGTATCTCTGTTTCTTCATTATCAGGCTAATTGCTTTTTTGCATCAGTATTTTAATTCAAATGTTATAAGCTCTTCAGGGCAGGACTGTAGTCATGTGACATTTATCATCATTCAATTCTGCATTTAGATTACTTTGGAGTGTTGTTTTATATCTTCTAAAAAAAATTAAAAATTACAGGAAAGTTATTTTATATAAGATTTAGGCTTTAGCTTATGGTATTTAGGGACTTTTCAAGATGTCCCTAACAAACACATGCCTCCATTCTGAAAATAAAATCTCCATTTCCATTTAGAGATTCTTAAAGGTCACAAAATAAATCTGCTTTTGATCCTGATTTTGCTAGTCAAGCATCTCAGGTAGGTGTTATTTTGCAAAGCGAAAAAGCCTTACATTTCAGGAGAGAAATATTTTTGATACTCATTATTAAGTATAGCTAAGTTACATTTGACATTTAAATGACATGATAGCATACATTTATAATAAAAGTAAATATTACACTATTCCGAAATAGACTTTCTGCATGATTCTTTCTTTTTGCATTTATAACAAGTGGCAGAGATCCAGAACCTAGGATTTATGGATCTTGTGAGCTCTTGGTTTACCTAGGAATGAGCTGACAGGGAAACTGATTTGCATTTGTTGCATATATCTGCTACAGGTGCAGAATGTATCTGTAACTAGTTCTGCTTTATATCCCCAGAAGGCATTTTGTAATAATTTATGCTCTCACTACTATTCCACTTCTGCTGTAAATGTTCAAGGTTAAGTACTCCCTACCTTCCAACCCTGTTTGTGCATCCAGCCTGGGTAAGGGTGGGGGGAGATGAAAGGCAGTTTAAAGATAATTTATCCTACACTACCATTCTTTGAGCCAAATTTTAAGATCAGTTATATCAGAGTAAATCTGTAGAAGGGCTACTAAAACCAGTTGAATATAAAATCAAAATAATGAATTTTAGTAAGCCTCATGTGCTATTATATGAAACAAAATTTACTTTACTTTTATACTAGATGATTTCTCACCTCATCCTGCAAACCACAGCCTATCTCTGTTTTAACCATGGAAATTCTTTTCATCAGTGATGAATCAGCTACAGCATCTGTCTTCAAATTTTCAGTAAATTGCATATCAATGCAAGAAACCTAGGGGCTTAAAAAATTCCTGGCAAAACCTGAGCACAGTAATTCACAGTGCAGGAAAGAGTCCTATTGTTCTTTATAGGAAGAGCTGAAGGCAGCAAGGAAGACTGTGAAATGAATAAATTCTTACACTCTGTCAGAGTGAGGGGGAGAACAAATACAAAATAGAGGGAGGTAAAAGAGCTACATTTATCACATTTAATAATTTTAATAAACAGCACCTTCATATCTTTTTAGTACTTTGATGTAACCAAATGTTGTCATGCTATGGGAAAGAACAAAACTGGAGATATCATTTCCTCTGAGAGGATTCCTGTTTCAAAGGATTACTGTGCATACAATGAAGCCACATGAAAGTCAGTTATACATCAAAATCAATAAGTTAAAAAGCACCAATAAGGAGTACAAGTAATCCTATAAAATATTAGTATGCCATAAAACTGAACTAGAAGCAGTAGGTGCCTGGAAACAAAGTTCTACCTGTATGGATATATATACATACATATATGTATATATACACACATATAAGTTACTTTTTTATCCTCATAACTCTGGAAAAGAAATTTCTCTTTCTACATATTTTATTTTTAATATTCACAGACTTCATTGTTAATTAATCTGGTGCTCCCAGCTGTTACAGTTCTTTCAGACCTTACTTAAGGTTTTCTCTTTGGTAAATGTCATCCCTCTGCAGGATTTATGGACTGCTAAATCTTTACTCCTCCTTTTGTAGACTGTTCTTACCAAACTGGGTGTCCTGCAACACAGGCTTCACACCATTTTCCTTCTTCACCTGTCTTCCACCTAGCCTTTCTTTTAGAATAAAGACAAATGGTGCCAGAAATGCATTCTCCAGTTAAACCATCAAAATCACCTAGAGGTTGTATTTTGGACTCTTGTAGAATTACAGTTCTTCTACATTCAGTAATATGTTTGATTGAAAAGGTATTTTTTCTAGTCCACTTGACAACAGATGAAGCCCCTCCCCCCAAAAAAGCAAATCCTATAGTACTTAAATCAAACTGTTTTAGAGACAAAGAGATACATATTGATAACTTCTGATACAAGTATCAGTAATGTCTTCATTTAAGCCATTAATTGTTAACTGTGGATGAACAGAAGGAAAAAATAAGGATATAATGTTGATTATTTTACTTAGCTTTTACAATGACTTGTCAGTAAGTACTATTAATAAGTTTCAGTTTTATTAAACACAGCTTCAATATGCATTTAAAAATCCTATGCCTTTTAATTTATAGTTATCTTCTCAGATAGTCTTTGTTGTCCTTTTAATATATCTAAATGCAGTGCAAGATTTTTCTTTGTAATAGGAGAAAAAGGCCTGGAGACTTAAAACTTTTGAGCTGGATTACCAGGCCCTGATCTTCTCATATTACCGGAGAGTATACAATGGAATATTTCCATGATCTCTGGTGCAAAATCAACAACAAAGCACACCAGCATTTTGAAAGGACATGAATTTTTAGAGTGTTCTCATTAGGTTCACTTTAACAAATTCCATGCTGTTGGTCTTTCAAATAAATAAATACAGCTGCTTTAACTATTTCTTGAAATTGAAAAAAATGCATGCGTAGATTAATTACAAATCTTGTGTTTTTCAGAAATTCTGAAAAGGTCATGGAAAGACAAACTAGGCCCAAGTGTAAACCTGAGTGTCTGATTGCAATTGCTGATATCAGACTCGTCGGATCTGATTTCCTTTTACAATTGCAGTTATAATAGGGCCCAAAAGCTTCAGGTAGGATTAAGGGTCTTTGTTCTGAGAGCTATACAGAAGTGGATGAAGTAAAAAGTTTCTGGATAATAAGAGATAAAATACTTAGCATGTTGCGTAGTATACTGTTCAAAAGTCAGAACTGACTTAAAATCTCAGCTTCTCTCTGATTTGTCTTCATGTCTCCCCCAGCCATCAGCTCAGACTCAGCAAAAAGGTTTCTTAGTTTCCTCACACCAACTTGTGGAACCCCTTTAATTTCAGTCATTGTAGTTAACTAGTTTTAGCTGCTCTTAAAACCTAGATGTGATCTCTTTGTATACTGATTTCACTCTAAGAAGCAGTTTGAATCTTAAACTTTCTCTACATAGCACTTTTAAGATGCTTATCCACACAGGGATCCCTTATCCATAGGGAACATTGTTTTACCTTTTTTTCCTGTGCTTCAGAAAGGGCATGCTCCATCATAAGAGTGAAGACCCTGAGGTTTCTCCCATTGCTGAAAGGACAGGTTCAGGGAACCCACCCACCATGGTTCTCTGGGTGGAACCAGAGCAGGTTCTCTGGGAAGAGGACTGAAAGATTTGTGTTTAGATACTATCAAGATACGACATGGTAGTTTTGAATGTTTGTTTCAATCTATCTTTCTAGTCATGAGATGGAATAATAAGAGGGAGAGATACAAAAAAGTCTAGGCACAATGTGATCTTCTATGCAGCTAACTAATCCCAAGCCCTGGTACTTATCAAAAAAATACTTACTTTACACAGCTAAACTCATTCTCAGAACACTGTAGGCACTGCTGCTCACAGGAAGAGAAGACATTCCTTAAATTCAAAGACAACATTTCACCTGGGTATACATTCAGGACATGTAAAACTGAGATGTAAGAACCATACAAAAATCTCTTGAAACAGTGTGTCTTAGGTACTTACCTATGTTTGCTAGCTAAGACACTTAGCTAATGACCATTTCCTTTCCAGTATTACAAGCTGTAGACTTTCCAACTCTAACTTGCTGAAATAAGAAGGACTCATCAAATACCTTCCAATGAATAGATCTTCCATTTATAACTGCCTCTCCCATATCAAACCCACTAGGAGAGAAAAAACCCAGCAATTATTTATAATAACTTTACTGAGTATAATTTTCATCTGTCTTTGAAAGCTCCGCCTGCTGTTTTCAGGCTGTGCATGTTAAACAAAAGTGCTTACACTTGACCTTGCTCTTGATCCACTCTTTGTGCGCAGCAGTGCCTTTCTTCTTCTGAAAGATAGGTACAATTTGTGTCCACATAAATTATACTGTACTTGCTATTAACATTCTTTTATCTTGTAAATTACTTATACTGATTATGTTGAAGAATGTTCTATGAACTGTTGATAATGCAAGTCTATGATTTGGATGCAATATGTCATTCTTAATTTATATGTCATTCTTAATTTAGGGCAAGACTGAAAGGAGATGACAGCTTCCTATAACACATGCAAAAAAATCAGGTCTTGGCCACATGCAGTCAGGAAAAGATCCATGGAAATATTTGTAGTAGGAAGTGTGTTCAGCCTTGGCATTATGGCTAAATTCCAGCATCAATAATTATTCTGTCTAAATCTTCCTGCATTTTCAACTGGGTGATTATGGTATTTTAATTTATTTAATGCCTCAGATTCACAGAGCACTTTAGAGTAGATAACCTCCATCCCGTATTCCATTAGAGAAGTAGGTTCATCTCATAATAGGAAAAATTATCTATACTTCCTTCTCTTGACAGATAGTCAAGACTGAGATAGGCTCATGTGATTTGGCTTGTTTAGTCAGCTGTGAGAACAGAAATGCTAAACTACTGATTGAGCAAGATTGGGAGCCTTGAAGTCATGATCTGGAATAAGTGTGCTGTACATTTAGGGTAAAGGGGACTGTCTTTCAGTTGCATGCACATAGTTTAGCAGAAGACATGTTTGTGGTATGTAGGTGATCAGCAGACACATACACATAAAAATATGGAAATTAGCAGAAAAAATGAAGGTAATTGAATATTTTTTAAAACATTTAACAGGCGTTTGTAGTGCTGCAAGCAGAGATTAAATTTTGCAGCTGATGGGACAGAGATTTTTATTAGCCAATTCAGTGCAAATAAAGACTTTTTATTACATTCATTGCAAATAAAAACATTTACAATGGCTGCTTTTCTGTATTTATATATAAAGGTGTATGGGAATATGTGGGTATAAGTCATTTCCTTCAGTCACTGTGGCAGTCCTTGTAATATGCAAACATAACAGCTTTTAAGATGGCCAGATACTGGCATTAGCTACTCCAGATAATATGGAAAACTTTCTGTTGCAAACTGCTGTTTTGCAACTGTCTACAATACTCTTTGGAATTAGGTGAGTAAAACCCTGCAGGGTTGCATCTTCTTGAAGAATGGAGAGGGGATGAGATGGAGCTGGGTTTTCCTTTTACGTAATCCCACTCCTTAACAACAGATTACAAGCAGTTGCTCCAACAATATGACATTGAATAAGCTTCACAACACATTTATGATGATGGTATCACATCTCTTTTTCAGGTGGGGACCCAATAGGAAGTGTAGGCAACACAAAGTCACATAGTAAGCAAATGGCAAGAGTAGAAAGAACCCAAATATAAACTAACTCACGTTAGCTGCTCTGACTTCATGTCTGTTTCTGCGCAGTGCTGAATTCTTCCTAGAAGGCTCTCAGTGCTCTGGTGTAAGAAAAGAAATGGAGAATGCTCATCTTCCTGCAAAGTCGGGCCTCCTTGAGCGCTCATCACCAAGAAGAGTACCTGTAATTTATTTGATCAAAGCTTATGATTTCTTCCTTTCACTGATGATGTTAAAGATCAAAGACTTTAACTGTAAACCTCTCATAGTTCTGTAAGCTAAAGTTTTCTGTGTTACAAGAGTGGATCATCATTTTTTAACAAAATCAATGCAAAACGGTACCACAAGTAGCCAAAAAGGTGCTTATAAACTCGATACATCTGAACCATTTTTTAGTGTGCTAGAAATAACGAACACATATATAGAACACATAATATTTCAGTGTTAAAGTATGCAGATTTAAGCTATCTTTACCAAAGCCATATGAAACCTCATTCAGAAGGATTCTTGCATGACTGAAAAAACTAATTCTTTTAAAAGTAGTTGAGCAAAGACACAGAGACTTTGTAGCCCAAGACAACAGACAACTTGTACCTGTCTTCCAGATGTGAACGTGAAGTTGGTTTTCCCATTAAACTTTACCTTTGAGGGGGGAAAATGCTTATTTTTGAAGAAGGAGTCAAAGACAAGAAGCTAAAGCACCAATTTCGACTTACATATTTGTGCAAGGGAGCAAACCAGACAAAGTAACTTGCTCCCTGATCTCAGTATACACAGACCACTGCTGCATACACAGATTTCCACTTCCCTGTATGGGCAGTGCACGAAGCAAAGACAAGAAGGGAGAAAAGTTTGACCCCTCTTGTCAGCACAGCTCTGTCTCTGTGAATGGGAATGCCACCTTACCCCCCTTCAGGAACAAAGAAAATATTACAATTTGCAGTTCTAGGCTACATTGATAAAAAATGTATGGATAAAATTGTTCTGATGGAAAACTGGATTCCCAAATATATATTTTGAAATATCTTTCCCATAGAAAAAAAAATAATTATCTTTTTCCTTTTATCAGAAATCTTGGCAAACAGCAAAAAAAAATCTATGTTGAGTCACAATATCAAACATTTTGACAGAAATAAAAAAATTGACTGAGGCAATTCTAGGTTCACTAGGATGCTTCTGAGATAGCACAACTGTTCCTCTGTCCCACGCTGAGGTTTTATGGCAAAGCTACAGGGTAGTGTAGCAGATTTTTTAAATGACTTAAAAAAATACTCCTCAAACTAAAAATATCGACAGTTTATATAACAGCAAATGAATTTTATCAGTTTCATCAGTTAAGCTTCCTAGAGTATCGATGTCAGGGTTGTGTTTGTATGATGATGCTGAAATCTTCAATGTGTTTGCTATTAGCAGTTATTGTATAATTAAGTGAATAATCTTAGTAATAACTAAATTTTATATAAAAGATGTTCCCTAGGTATATTTCTAAATTGCAAGCATAAACAGTTCAGTTCAGTCAAAGAATGTATGGCAGGTGATCAATGGATGGGGAGGTTAAGTGAAAATCTCCAGTGCTCAGTGTGATACACTGATAACAAGGACCTATACTATCATATATTTCATATACAGAAAAGCAGATGAGGCCCCTTTGACCATCACATCTGCAGTGAAATACTACTCTTGAAAAATATAGCCCTGAGTTCAAGAGCTATATTAGCAGTTTATTGCCTTCCATCCCTAGTCACTCCTGTAAAGAATATTAGTTGATTTAAATTTAAACCCCAAAACTTTTTAAGGGCTTTATACGTAGATATTTTTATGAACATTGCTTTTGAATCATAGCATCTGCTGGGGCTTTGAAACATCCCGAAGTTATTGGTTGTTATATTCAATCAACTGCCACATTATTTATTTCAGCTGGTGATTATTTATTTTACGTTCAGAGAGTTTGCACAAGGCTGGATTAAGTTTTAATATTAATTGTGTAAATGAGTACATATGTGCGTTAACAATTTCCTCTCGTAACTCAAACATACTTCCACAGGCATTCATTATTTTTAATACTTAAAAGGTTTGGCATGTCACTTTTAGAATATTTCATGGTACTAGATAACATTTACTTATTCCAGATGTTGTTTGCTATTAGAAATCAGAAAAAGCCACATTATAAGATTATTATTTTATTTCTGTAACATCTTGCACTGGATATTATGCTTTCCTCCCTTTGTTTCAAATAATATGAGAATCTGACTCAATATAAAGCCATATGCAAAAGGCAGTAAGTTGCATACAAACAGAAGAAAAATTTATGAACATTACAAAGTTTTTAGAGGTGAGCATTCTCTAAATGACACAGCTGTCGAACACATTCCTTGGTGCTATAACGTATTCAATGTCTTTTTGCCACACAACCACTCCTCCAGGTATGCAGTGTGACAGGTCAGGCAGTTCTAGGAGCTGCAAAGCCTGATAGAAACATGAGATTTCAGAGGATTTGGATGCTACATAACCTAGACCTGCCCCTTTCTTCTCCCTAAAGTCCTTACTAAGCATAAAGGAGGAAAGAACAATGAATTGGAAGCTTTCCAAAGCAGATACATTATTGGATTTTCAAAGTGGTGGTTCATCTGTCATTTATAAGATTTATGTGTATATATGTGTGTATATTTGTATGTTTATATGTATGGTTATATGGAAACCAATTCCATACACTTATTCATGCAGATTTTTCCCTGCACTAGCAGAAGGGATAAAGCGAGTGCAGATACTGACAACTAGAAGGATACTCCTCCTGTAGCACCTGACTCAACTCTCCCAGGTATTTCAGTTCCTCTTGTTTAGCATTGCTGTTAAAGTTTTCCAGAACTGATCACCAAGAAATGCCATGGGTGTATGTACTCTGTCTCCGCTCCGGTGAGGAAATTTCAGAACCTCTTCAGAGGTTCTTTCATTTTCTATGATTTTGTTCCCATCCATTTTCCTTTGGTTGCAATCATTATGTGTTATATCCGCTGCTTTGAAAAAACTAGGAGAAAAGAAATTCCTTAACAATATATTGCAATAAAAAGAACCAAGCCTTTAAAAGAATTTTCAAAAATGAAACAGTTAAAGTTAACTTTGACAGGTAGTGTAGGCTTTTGCTATTATTTTCAACCTAATGCAGTCTTAAATAGCTGCAGTGATAGTTCCTTGGCCTCTTCTATTTGTAAGCTGTTCTTCTGCCCAATTGCTCTTCCCATTAAGGACATTTTTCTAATAGCTAGTCTGAATGTTTCCTCCCTTAGTTTCAGGCCATTGCTCCTTATTCTACCAGAAAGTATTTATATTCTGCGATCATTTCCCCCTTGAGTCTCTCTGTTTTCTAGGCTGTATAAATATTGTAAGCGACCACACTGCAGGGCGTCACTGCATGTGCTGTGGTATACCAGTCCTCTAGATGGTTAGTATCATGCAGGGTGTACCACATGCTCCAAGGCAATCTCTATAGGTGTTCCTACACTCTTCAGGCTCTAGCTTTCACTGAGTCCCCATAAATGCTTGCACTTTCAGTAACACAATTTCTTTTCTTGTCAGGAAAAAAAAGTGTTAATTCCCTTTAAAAGTTACAGCAAAACATTCGAAGCTCAGCACTTCTTTGTTAGTTTAGATTAACAGGATGAAACATCATCATTTGGTTCCAAACCCATGCAATCTTAATGCAACTCTCTATACATTATGGTGCCATTTAGCTACATTGAGCACAGACTAGGGACATGTTTTTTCTTAAAACCCCTGGCTTAGTTAATGTCAGGCAACTCTGTTAGGCTCACCATACCTTCCACATCTCTTTATCTCATGCAGACCTTCACCTCCAACGCTCCAGTTCTAGTCTCCCAAGCTGACTGCATGGGCTGTTCTATGTTCTGCCCCTAAACTCATTATTCAGTCTCAGACATCATTTCCATTCTCTGTCTAAATCCCAGACTGCCTACTTTCTCTGCTAACATCTGTCCCAAATCTTACCAGTTTTCAAATCCTTTAAGATCCTTATCCCATTTTATTTCCTCTCTACCATACTAGTCCAGGCCCTGTTCTTACTCCTTCCCATTCCACTCAGTTTTCTTTCTCCTCTGTATACGGGAAGACTTTAAGGGCAAGAGAGGGTGTGCCTCATCTTATTTCTAATACTACAGCAATCATGAAGAACATCTGTGAAGAGTAGAGCACACTCACTGTAAATATACCCTCCCATGAATGCAGCTGCCAGCCTAAAAACTGTGCAAAGAACATATGAAAACTAGTATTTTCCAAAGACATAAAGGGGCTGCATACAGGCAGTTGATGCACAAAGATGACAAAAGGCCCATTCTTGAAATAAAATGCTACTGAACTGTCCCTGTTCCTGATCACAAAGGCACTAGGACATCTCAGTGAAAGAACTCTGCTCCCTGTTAATATAGGAAAAATGATACGTTTTCGCTAATCTCATTTTTTAGGGGCAACAGAAATGTTTTTGCAGTGAGCAAACAAATCTCTCTCTCTTCCCCCCCCCCCCCCCCAAGCTCTCTGTGCTGGATATCTTTGATTAAAAGTTTAATGAAATTATACATGAGTAATAGTAGAATCTTTATACCACAGGGACTGGCTGCCCCTCGCTATAGGGTAACCTACGAAATTCAGTAATATTTTCTTCAGTTCTTTAGGGTCTGCTTCTATTCATGCAAAAAATCCATGGCAAGAATACCACTGTATTACAAAAGATGTAACTGATATGCCCTTATTTGGGGATGAGGGGAAATCTTGGTTTGCGTTGTCCTCCTCTTCAATATCCTGATTCTGCATGCAGAATTCTGGCTGTGGCTATAGTCACTTAAAATAGATAGTGCTATTATCTTGCTAGGTTTCCTATCAACTAATTTGTTCAGAAAGACAAGAACAAAAATGGTAGTCCATAAAAGTAATAACTTAATATGCTGTTTTCTAAAGCAGATTTTTTAAATGATTTGCCAGTTCACTGTCCTTTAGATTATATCACTTAATTTCTTGTCACTTTAGGTATGAAGTTACATTTAGTTGCACTGAATCTGAGTTCATACAATTCGTCAATGTGTCTGAAAAGCTGTCATTACATCACAGGACAGAACCCAGCACTTTGAGAGATTTTAGCTTGTACATAAGGTCTTGGAACAAAGAACCACCAGAGTTCTACTAATAATTTGTTGTGCCATTTTTATATAAGTCACGATTTCCATGATTTTTTATCATATGGTTTTGTTCTGCAAACCATTTTTGTTTGAATAGGTCCTCCAAGCTCTCTGCTAGCTGTTAGGTTTTGATATAATTAAAGAAGTGATCACTCCATTTTTATATCTTTGATGAAGGAATGTTCATTACTTTCTCCTTCATTTTGATTCTGCTCTCAGAGGACTTGCTCACTATTAAACAACTTTCAGAATGTCTGATTTTGACCAGCAGATGATAACTATTTTAAGCCTTCTAAAAAAATCATTAAGTCATCTCATCCAGAAAGTGGAATATACAATTCACATGATTAGAATTATTCTTTTCTAACATACCAAGATGTTGTCTTGTCTTTCATGTGACATTTTTTTTCTGAATATCACATCCTCTCTTATCTGGTCTGTGATCTTTGCATTTCTGGCTATGAATGCATCTCTTTTGCAAGTATAAGTCTGATATGAGGACCATCAGACACGTTCAGACCTCTGTGATTACCAAATCTGCGCTTTATCATTAAGGGAAGATCTTTAATCTGCAAAATCCTTCCAATTTACTTTCTTTTCCCATTATTCTCCTCATGAGGAAGGTGCTACATAGGTTGATAGAAGGCTTTGTGTTCCACCTGGGGAAGCAGAGACTTGAGCACTAGTCTGGTACTCAGTTGAGTGATACTCCAATTATCTAGAGACTAGAACCTGCTTTCTGCTGTTCTGACCAAGCACATAGAACAAGCACATGTGTCTGTTCAGCAAGTACAAATTTGTGAGGTGGGAGAAAAAGAAAAGTGAGGAAGGAACCTGTATCAGACCAGCTATATACTATATCACCTAGCGTTCCACACAATGTGATGGGCAGAGGAGCTGTGTAAACCTCATCATAAATATGATCACACCCTGTTCTATGTATGGATAAAGTCCTTGTCTTTTGCCACCCTGAGCTACTCTTTCCATCGCTCACACTTACCTCAGCATCTTAGAGAAGGGATGTTAGGTTCCTACGATTCTCCTTCCAAAAGCAAACCTCTCCCACTTCAGCTCCAGTTTCCAGGAGACTGCTCAGTCATCAGACTGCTGAGCCATCAATCTCAACACAGAGGGAAAGGTCCTTGTTCTTGGCAGAGCTCAATTTCATTTACAGAAAAAGTGCTGTTTTCCTTGACTTACTTGGGGCAGCTCTACTTCCTTTGCAATTTTGCTATCCTTGGCAAAAACCCTTTAACAGCAGATGTTTATGGCTTTGTGCTAATGACACCCTTGGCAGCTTTCTGCAGCCTTGGAAATAGTCAGAGAGGAGCCATTGAGGTCCTGGCCAGAAATCAGATGATTGGATGGCAAACATGAACATTTAAACATACAACAAGGTAGGTAGGGGCAAAAAAGAAAATGAGAACATCCCAGAAGCAGAAGCTGGAAGATACCCAGCAGCAATCACCTGCTCAGCATGGACATCAGTAGCATAGACTGGGAAGCACTATGCTGACGGAGCAGTGAGGAAGCAGAGGGCAATCCTGAAAACTGAGCTATTAATCAACATCAGTAAACATGTATCCACCTATGCCTTTTAACATTTATATACTTCTCTGAACAGGCAATAACTCCAACCAATTGATGAGGAATAGAGAGAGATTGCAAGACTAGTTAGCAGGGCTGTTGCATGAGGTTGTGGAATTTGGATGCAATAGATATTTGAAGTCAGTCAGGCTGAATTAATACCATGGGTAGAAATTAGAGTTTGAGATTTATGGTAGCTGTGAGAGTTTTGGCTAAGAAACAGGGAACAGTCAGTAGGATTGAGGCAAGCTATTTGGGAATATTGTCTCTTTAAACAAAACTGATATGTGCTTCTACTGAGCCCATGTTTCAATTTAGCCTTGTTTATCTTCCAGAATTGTAAAATATGAAACTACTTAGGGGTAATGGTATAATCTTTTGGGGAGGGGATATTATTTGTTCCCTAAGGTGATAATTAACTAGGGGCCTAACTAAATAAAAAACATGGGAATACTGAAAACTGTTAACCTGACATTAGCTTGCCTAATGAAAAAATAATACTTTGACCCATTATTAAAAAAAAGTTCAAATCTTGAAGCATTTTTAAAATGTAATGATCTGAGATGTTACTGTCATAAAAGCACTTAAAAAAACACACAAATTTCATCATCTCTGAGACTCACTTTCCCCTGGATAAGCAAAAGAGGAAGAGGTTCCAACTCATATTCATTACAAAATTGGCTGTTGCAGTTTAACTTATTTTCACCCAGGTTTTCCCTCACCTGTTTCTTACCTTCAGTCCTTTACAGACATTAACACCCTCATAACACATTGCAAAACATATTGTGTATAAACATATATATGGAAAACCTGTGCATACTGTGCGTATGTGCACGCACATACACACACATATATCTGTATATATGCAGCCTTTAGCTGCTCCATCACCTGGGGCACAATTCAGTTGCCCTAACATAGGCATTTAGCACTTAGCATAGCCAAGATCTCTGCATGGGGCAAGCAAGTATAATACTGAACTAAAAGAGATCTACACATTTTTGAAGTGGTGGGTAGAGGCAAGAGAGATATGAGAGGGCATGAGAGGACATTAAATTCTTATGGGCAACTGAATCAAATCTGTTATGTCCATGTACAAAGCCATATCTGATCAGCCTTGCCAGAAGGTTAAATCAACACAAATACTTTTGCTTTCTCAAGAGTAAACCACAACGAGCTATGGTTTTTCATATGCTTCTTTTAGATTTCAACGTTTCAAAAAATATTTATTAATTCAACCTGTTATTTAACATTCCTTGAAGCCTCTTCTTAGCTGAGACAATACCTGTGTGTGTATATCAGGGAAAAATGAGGGGAAGGATAAAATCCTGCACAAGGTGCTTATTCAAAAGAGACCAAAAGAATTAGACAAATCTTTCTCAGTAACCTCCTGATTGTTAGGAAGTTATCTAAACCATGCAGCTTTGCTCCTCAACATCTACAGGTCATGTCACTGTGCTATTGTGCAAACACTATTAGTTCATTTATGTCTTAATCATTAATGGAACTTCCTTCACCCACTCTGCAGTTGTTGACTTTTTTTTTTTTTTCCACGTAGGTATTTCAAGTTAGTAGCTAGTGAAGACAAAGGCACCTTTGAAGAACTGAAGAATCACTAATATAATTTAGAAAAAAATATACAAACTTCATCTTCAGTAAGATTTTGCAAGGTTTCTCCCAAGCTAGTAATCTCAATAGAAGAAATAAACAAAAAATGCATCTTTTTTTCACTGACAAAGTAGCTTTTGTTGTCATTTTCTTGAGAATATCTTCTTTGTTGTATGACAAACAATGGTGCCTATATACAAGAAGTCTCTAGGAATTTCACAGAAATTTTCTTGTTAAAACATTTATTGAACAGTGACAGCTCATTATGGAATTCTCCATTTTTCCCAACCTAAATTCCTATTGTAGAAGAAACATTTTGATAGTAAAAATCCCCACTGTATGGGAAAAAAGGAGTATCTGTGAATATATAAGCTTGCAAAAATAAATCCATCAAAATATTCATCAACTCACACAAAAGAATTAGTAACTGGGTCTGATTTTATTAAATTTCTCTAAAGGATTTTAACAAAAATTATCAATTCCAGCATATAATGCATATAAGTAGTTGTTCTTGAGGCAATCTGCATAAATTATTTGTAAGATAGCTAGAAAAATAGTAGGACTTTTTTTGCAGTTCTGTAATTATTTTCAAAGAACAACTGCATTTTGTACCTGCACAACAAAAACTGCAATAATACACAGAAGTAGTATCTCAACCCACAAGTCAACTCACTTCAACAAAGTGTTAAGTACTTGCAAATTCCATTTGCCACTGTTGAATAGTTTTATACTGATAAAGGAAAATGTTACAGAAATTAATAGTTTTTTAGAAATATCATGAAATGTACAGACAAAACATCAGAACATCCTAATAAAAACAGAGTTTAATAGAAGATGATATGCTTTCTGTTTTCTGAAGAAAGTTCACAGACAGGGTTGCATGACCTACTGAAATATTACTACTGTCTTACTGGCATTCCAGCTGTGTGTGTGGTTAAGGAGGCCAGGAGATGAGGACTCCTAGAGCTCATAACTGTTGCTCTCTTGCTTTATTAACCGAGGGCTGGCTCTGTCAGCTTACACTGTAGATGTCTACTACTGGTCTAGCTGAGTATAAAGAGAGCCAAGCCAATACGTGCGCTGAAAGCAAGTCAGAGATTGCACCCAGTCGCTGACTGTTTCTACCTATTGAAGGAATTAAAAAGTTAAGAGGCTGAGCTTAGATTTAGCTGCTTACACCCTGTATGTCTAGAACTGAGATGAATCCTGTGGTGAAATGCATCTTCCATGTGTGATTTACTGCAGAAGGGAGAGACAAGCAATGGTGACGGCCCTTTCCACAGTCCTGCTCCTTACTGATGGACTCTACTTGCTTACTTTGGTTTCCTCAAAGAAGACATTGCCCTCACCAACATTACCGTCAGACCCAGTGGAAAGGGGCAGAAAGGCTGAGTATCAAAAATCAGCCCTAATTCCATACAGTGTCACCTAATAAAGGGCTGATTGTGACTCATGCTAAGCAACAACTCCATATGCCTCCAGAAGGACACAAAAATATCCAGCTCTGAATATTTTACTCTAAATCCTTGTGATCCATGCCAATACAGAAAAAATAATTTTTAGCCTATTTGTAATTTGTAATACTCTCAATTACATTATCTCTATTCTAAGAAATAAATACTTACATCTCAGACCACCAGTTTTACTCAGAGAAAGGTATTATAGCTATCACTTTAACAAGCCTGTATCTCAGAAAAAAATCTGCCTTCTTTTCTTTCTAAGTTGCGCTGAAAACTGTTAAATTGCAGGATCCTGCCAGCCTTTGAGCCCTCCTCAGCAGTTCTTATTTATTTTCCCCATTGGCTTCAGTGGGAGTTTTTGCCTGTTCTAAATTAACTGTAAATATTCAGGAGAAAGTCCTAGACAGCATTGTGTGTGGCTCAAATGAAGCCATCTGCTCAGTGTGCAGCCATACGTTAAAAACGAAAATAAAACAACAACAAGAAGAGTGTTAGGAAATAATAAAAATTGGGGTAGAAAATACTATATAGACGGCATTTATTATATTATCCTATAAATCAATAGTACACCTTCGATTTTGATCTTGCTTACCATCTGCCAGCATGTCTCACAAAACAGCAGAAATACAATAAACTGAAAGAGGTTAAAGGCAAGTGATCAGAGGCTGGTAAATAATTCCATGTGTGGAGAGATTTGGTCTATTTATGGGCTAGATGAATAATCACAAATAGTATAAAGCATATCAGTCAGTTACTCCTTATTTCTGGGTTGCAATACAAGATCAAGGGGATACCCAATAAAATAAAAAGACAAAATATTTAAAATGGATGCCAATGTTTTTATACTGTATAGCTAGTTAATCTTTGGGTCTACATGTCAGAGAATACTATTGAAGTAAATATTCTGTAAAATTCAAAGGAGAATTAGAAATATATATGTAAATATATATATATATTATATATATAAAAGCTTCACATATAAATGTGAAGACTTTTCATATCTTTGTTAGAATTAAAACTGGTAAGAGGCATACCACCCCTTACCTTTTGAGGGCTCAAACAGCTGGTGTCTGCCTACCAGTAGGCAGGCATTTCCCATATGCAGAGAGTAGGGGATTTTAATGTCTCTTTGCAATAACCAGGACAGACCTGTCTTAAAAGAGCAACCAGTACAAAATGATTCTCGTATTTGTAATAATCAGTACACATAGGCAATTATGATGATGGTCTGATATGATTACATACAATAAAGCAGTTTTTAAACTGGCTAATTTCCCCTTTACTCGTGAGCGAAAATAAGCCAGTGAGGTTGGACATTCTGCCAGATATGAGCATGTCTAGAAAACAGTCAGGTAGCCTAGTCAGAGATCTCTAAATGTTGCTGTAAAAAACTTAGCATAAAGGAGCTTCATGCTTTCCTACAGCTAAAAAGCTCTGCCTGCATTATCAAAGTAACAGACATTCCCTCTAAAGGGAATACTGTTCCAGGAGTAATTATGTAATGTCTACAGTAATGTTTGCACTCTTGCCATTAAAACATAGTTTCCACCAGAGCTATTACACCACATAAACCATTTCAGCTTCGGTTAAACCAACTGAAGAAGGTGACCACTGCTGCTAAGTGGCCTTATCCTTGCACTGCTTCTTTAGTGGTTGCCTCAAGAGATTTCTAGATCGCTCACACAGGTTTGCGTTCACCTGGAAATGGTTTACTGTCAGCTGGAATATATAAACATGTGTGTGCACACAAGTATACCCCTCACCCCCGTAAGTAAAGGCTGCAAAACAGGAATTGTGGTTGGTGTATGTGCTTCAAGATATGTTGCTTCTTAATTTGCTGTGCAGTCATGACATGATGATGTGAAATTGTGAAATATCTCAAGAAATTCATAGTCTTTTTCTTCTTGCATGACATTTTTCGTTTGTATTTTTCTTCTAAATCTTATTTTAAGAATTGAATGAGGGCAGTGGTATACTAGTTATCACATAAAGAATACACAGCTTGTTATGTATGAAGATTTTTTTCATTCCATAATTTGCAACCACAACAGAAAATGTTCTAAGAGGAATTTTTTATTTTTTCATTTCTGTATTCCTGCAAATACAGCAATCTTACTTTCACTGATCCTGTGCAAACACACTTGCTTCCTCAGGAGTTAAAAGCTGTCCATATGCCTATTGCCTTGTACTGAAGTCTAGCTGAGTAGTGAACTGCGCAAGAAAAAACAATATATTGAAATATCTGTTTCACAGCCATGAACATCTGTCTCCTCTTCAAAAGTAACATAGTGTAATCTGGATATATATTCCCAGAGTGGAACTTTGGTAATTCAGATTAGAAGCAATTCTTGATGTTTTAAGGAGCCTGTTTATTACAAAAACAATTACACAACCCACCAGCACAGTACACAGAAAGGGAGAAGTAGAAGTTTATTTAGCAAGAAGCCTCCTGGCAGATGCCAGAACAACTGGGGCAGCTAAATTGGCTTGTATCAATAACTCTTTCAGCCAGCTTGTAAAAAAACCTTCTGGGTCTAAGCCCCCTGCATATTCAGACCTACAAACCACCCCGACATTTCACGTGTGGCTTAGATGTACTAGTTCATCCACTTTATTCCCTAGAGTGTTATTATCCTTCATAACTGCTCTCATTATTGCCTCATATATTATATAGAGAATTTCTAGATCAGTAAATATTTACAATTTCAGTCCTGTTTCCCATTAAATGGAGCCACTTTTGAACAATGTATTAAACGATCTTTTAATTGCTTCAGTCAAAGTGCTGGCAACCAGCATGGATGTATCTGCAGATTTAAATACAAGAATTGCAAATGTAACATGCTTGCATGTGGGCAAGAAGGCCTTGAGCTTTCTGACTTGGAATAAGGTCTTTACCCTCGTATTTCATTTTGTTCCATTCTCTATACCAAAGAATGACATAGGTGTGAATCACTACCTTAATTTCCAGTCTAGTTTCATTAAAACTGTTGCATTATTTTTGGATATTTTATTTCACAGTCGTTGTTTGGTAAGCTTCACAGCCACATACAAAGCTTTGCTCTAAATTCTGTTTTGTAAGTTCTACTGGGTTCTCTTTCTAAGTAAATTTAAACTATTATATTTAATTAAGAAATAATGTAAATGTAGCTCAGGTTGTATTTCCACAAACATTGTAATGTCTTCAGGGCATGCAGCCTGTAGTCAGTACTTTGGAAAGAAACCTAATTTGCACGAGTAATGAAAATTAAGAATTTTAAGATAACTGTTTTTTTTCCATATTATTTAAAAATATCTGTTTCAGCATTGGTATATTCATTATGACAAGCCTTTTGATGTAGTAGTAAGTTATTGAATTTGCTTAAATAATGAAAAATTGATCTTAGTTGTTTGACTCTGGTTTGCTTAAATTATCTCTTTTCATTATCTTAAAGTTAATAACATGATAAATATTTGAGTCAAGAAAGTAATAATTTATTACACAGAAGGCCAGAGCTTGCTCAGTTACAACTGCAAATAGCCTATTACTCATTAGTGCAATTGGAGAGCTGCAGCTGAGAAGAATTTTGAACTGTACATAATTTTCCACAAGATAATTTCCCTGTTATTAAGAAGTATAAAATGGCAAATTGCTTAGTGAACCTTTTCAAAAAATTATACAAAGCCAAAGTTCCTTAGAATCTCTATTCATCCATAAATGAGTCTGTAGTGATGCTGGCCAGCTGTGCCTTTCACTTGTATCAAATCAGGTGCGGCTGCTCAGTCAGACGTCCCATTTATGGCTTCAGTTCTCTCACCATAGGTAACAACATGGAAAATTATACTTAATATTATTTCATTTTATATTTCATTTACCATTCATGTTATAATTAAGCAGGATAAATTCACTTCTGTTCATAGGAATTTGCAGCTGTAATCATCTAACCTGTGGAACACAAACTACAAAATGCTATTTTTCCTCTGCTTGAGACATTTTTTTTCAAGATGCTGCTTTCCATTTCAGATGAAATATTTTATTTAAATACCATTTGCAAACACTGGGACAAAGCCAGCAGCCCATCCAAGGTTAGGAGTTTCACTTAAATCCATGAACACATTAAGTTGTTACTTCTTCCTATTTCAGTGACCCAAACGAAGGCTGTGTCTCAAGGAAGTCACAAAGCTGAAGCATGCAGAGAACAGCACAGGACCCTTAAAAGACACTAGAGAAGCAATTCATTGGATATTTTTCCTTCTTCCCTCATACATCATCAAAGGATGGAGAGGACCGACTTGGTTCTCATGACAGTCAATGGGTGGACTCCTACTGTCTCCACCTGCTCAGTGGCTCTAAGACAAGAGTGGAAAGAAATGAAGGAAGAGAGTTTGGCTGACATTGGGATGATGTCCTCAGCCTATCACAGTCTTTACTGTGGACGCAGCAAAGACAAGGTGTGAGACAGGGTTGTGTAGGAACATAGTGAAAATACTTAAACAGTAGGTGAGGGGAAGTGGCAAACAGCAGCCACAAAAACAAGGAGCAAATAGTAAAGGAGGAAGTTAGTGGTAGCTGAAGTAAAGTTGTAGTTAAATTTTCAGTAATGTTAAGATTAATGTGACTCAAATAGAAACAGAAAAGTCTGAATGTGGGTAAATATAAACAAGTAAATCCAGTCTAAAAATCAAGCAAATAATTTCAGTTCAAAAAAGAAAAAAGCATGTAGAAAATGCAATAGCAGAATAAATACAATGCTTTTGATTATTTTCTCTGAGTAGCACTGGTGTTTGTAATGGCAGTCAGGATACCTTAAAATACAAAAACTCTTTTCTCCACGACACAATAATTAAATGTATTTATTTCTTGAGTGAGCAAAGACATGATGACATGATGACTCAGAAAAAATAGCAAAGTAGTAAGACTTATAAAGAGCACAACCTAATGTGCTTAGTTTGGTATTTTTAAATCTGAATACAGATATTTTTAAATCTGAATACATCACAGTTACATTTTAGAAAAATTCTTTTTTTCAAGCATCCCACTCTGGTTCTGTCACAATTAAAATGGAGTTCACCTGGATAAGAAAAAAAAATTGTTGTTGGAAATGGTTCTGGTGATTCAGCAAGTCATTAACTTCTCTTGAAGCCAGCACCAAAGTAAGGCCATGGTGGAAAGAGATACGGAGCCCCTGTGTAATTCTATGTAGTAGAATGCATGCAAGCAACATGGAGACTTCTGAGACAACAGTCTTGCTTAACCCACAGTCGTATTTCTTGCTGCCTTTCTTGTGAGTGATGAGCTTGACATTTATTGGTACAATTATTTCTTTAAGCTCAACTTCATGCAAAGTCAGTATGTCACTTGAATGGACTTTAGTCATGCTGGTTGTATCTGATCCAGGTTCAGTTCTACCCGATGAGCATGTGTCTGTATTACAGGTTTCTTAACCTGTAATTCTTAGTTCCTACCAGTTCTTACTAAGAAAAATTAATACACCATAACTGTAGATCTTTGTTTTGGTCCTTATCTGTGTACAAAAAATTCAAAATCCCAGCTTAACTGTAAATAGCACCATATTGTGCTATAAACACTGTTTAAACATATCTCATTTCATGGGTGCATTAAGAATGCATAGGAAAAAAAAGAAAAAGAACAAGAACATCACTGGCTATTCTTGCGCTTACAATGGAGAAACTATTTTATGCTACATAGCCAATTCAACTCAGACAAATGAAACTGCTGGACAGGCATAAAGCATTTTATAAGGCCTATAGAAACATATCGACATTAAATACAACTGTATCAGCATGTATTTTAAAATACTAAAAGTTGACCAATAACTCTTCACACAGTGTTTGTATGCATCTGTGATAGATCAGACCCATTTTAGAAGTGCTTTGAACACTAACAGCAGGATTCAGCTTCCTACGTCAGGAGGAGTTAGACAGCTAAACTAAGCCTAATCCCCACTTCATTCCACACATCCCGCTGCCCTCACAGGCCTCATCATATATCTTGCCCCAGCAGCCACACAGACAATATAGGGAAAAGTCCCCTGACAGCTAAGTTGCCGCTCTTGCACATGCACAGGATTAGCCTCTCTGCCAATTCAGCTATTATCTGCCTAATCCCCCTTTTTGAATAATCTCCTTCTTGCCATGCATCTAAGTCCTACCCAAGCCACCTAATAAAGCTAGAGTCATAACTAGTTCACCTTGAAGATCCAGTTGGAAGCTCTGAGACTGGAAATGAGTCTTAGTATAAGAGATACCCAACTTCTCCTGGGTTAGCAGATAGCATGAGCGGAGCTGAGGAGGTCATGAGTTTCTTTGTGAAGGCAGGAGTTAAGAGATTAAATATGAGTAGGTTTAAACGTTGTGCTCAGGCTGGACATGAGGTGACAGACAAAGATTAGGGAGAACTGTGGCAGGTAAACATGGAATAGGCAGGGCTCAAAAAGCCTCTGTGGTAGGTCAGGGAGTAGAAGGCCAGGAGAACAGGGGGAAGGCAGGAGATAGGCTTGGACAGTTAACTGTCACATCTGCAGAGTCATGGGATCAGGTCCACACAGAGATTAGTGAATAGACTGAAAAATCTGCCTTCACCTATGTTTCATTGCTTTGGCCTTATAGCCTTAGTTTCTCAGCCTTACAGCATTAGGGAAATTTTAGGGCTGAAAGCAGGCAGTGCTTATGGTTGAGTTACTTCTTGCTTTGAGGCCCAGATGAGTGCTACCCCTTGTCATTGCTGATTAATGGCTCCTCTGAACGTATTTGCTGGTTAGTGCATAGCAGTCAGCCAATATGTGGCCTTCAGGATGCTGGAGAAGTTTGTAGAGGTAATCCGCAAACACTCAGGGTGAGGGGGAGGTTATTAATGGGCTCAAATGACCAGGACATGTAGGTATTACAGAAAACTGTCCCCCTAGACATGCCCCTCACCTTCCCTGGTGGACAGCAGACCTATGCTTTGAAAAAAACCACATGCAATAGTTCACTGATGTCTGACTTAAAATCCCAGAGTTCATACCTGGTCTCAGTCTGGCCTCCCCTGGCACTTCAATATAGAGCCTTCTCCAACACCAGCTCTTTGGCAACTCCTTTCCTTTTTTTTTTTTTTTTTTTTTTTTTTATATAACTGCCCTCCATTTCTTCCCTCAAGTCTTCTCCTCTAGCAGCAACAGGACCTGTGCGCTACATCAGGTGCCTTTTCATTGGCCTGTTGCACAGTGGCTTAATCAAAGCAAACTCCTCTCTTACTTCTCTTCACCAGAAGTGGTGCCTAGTCTCCTACCATTCTCTACAGGTACCTCAGACCATCACCGAATCAGAAAAAAGCTTCGGTTAACCCACACAGGAGCCCACTCCATGACAGACTAGACTTGCAGCAATGCCACTGCCTTCATTGGCCTAAGAAGGCCCTAAAAGGGCAATTTTATCTTTGGTGAGGCTGAATCTTGCATAAATATAGTCACATCTTGAAATTTTGGCAAGCCGATAGGATAAGAAAGGGAAGACTTTGTTGAGAAAGAGGAATGATGAGGCAGAGGTGTAAGGACAAGACCATGTGGGACTTCAAGCTGTGCAGTGGTTGAGGGCAGCAGGGCAGCTCACCCAACTCAGCCCTGAGGCACACTGCTCAGTGGGAGGAGGAGCTGGGGCTGACAGAGAGAGACTCAGCAGAGGTCAGGGACATCTCTAGGCTCCCTGTTGTGAGACTGGTAAAATAGCTGTCCATAAGGTATCTAGAGATGGAGATCAGTACTCTCCTAGAGAATAAAATATCACTGATCAACATGGAACCTTAACCTAGAAATAGAAGTAAAAAAAAAAAAAAAAAAAAAAAAAAAAAGGGGGAGAGAGAGAGAGAGAGAGAAGTGCAAAGCAAGTAAGCTCTTTCTCCCAGGTCCTACGGTAGCCTGAACTGGATATGAAAAGGAAGAGAAAGGTTAAAGAGTAGAAGATGGTTAGTGCCAGCCCGTTGGTAGCTGGTCATTCCAATGTACAGAGGAGGTAGCCTCCTCCAGGCCTTTGCTTTTTGATACGTCAGTGAAGGTCTGAGCCTTTCTGAACTATTACTGGGAGCCTTGGTCTCCAGCCCCACAACTTCTTTGCTCTTAAAGCCCTGAGGAGATGAGCAATGTCTCAGGAACAAGGACTGGCCCAGTAAGTGGGAGTCAGTGAATTGTTTCACCAAGTCTTCCTCAAGTATAGACCTGATGGGGTTTGGGTTTAGTGAGTTGGGTGAGGCCTTATCATGTGGGTTCCTGCTTGGTGAACTGGTACTGTGGGGTGGGTCTTTTATGACCTGGATTTGGAGCCACAAGAGAATGTTTTCGAAATCATAGAGCTGCTCTGTATTAATAAAAAATATATGGACATCAGATATGCTTATATTCCCCAAACAGGATGGGAAGGCAGGGGGGGGTTGGATCTGTGGCTGCTTTCAGCTAGCTCAAGTTAGTGGAGACTTTGCACTGGCCCAAAGGCAAACTGGGACCAGGAATTTGCTGGTGACTGATTCTGATAGGTTTTAAGGGAGAGGATGACTAGCCAAAAAGCTAGAAGAAATTCTACCTGGCGAAGTTCTACTTCAGCATGGTAACTTAGGAGAATGGAGATGTGCCCTTTTAATGATGGTCTCGCCACCTGCCATACTTCTCTTTGGAACAGAAGGAAAGTTGGTTGAATGGGATTTCTTTACAGGCAGAAATCAGCTAATTTGTGGATCTCTTTAAAGGCTCTTTGGCAGGCCAACTTGGGGAAGATGCACGGGAGCCTAGAATTTACATCTACAAAAGAGTTTGGAAACCAAAATTCCATGAATAATGCCTGAAGCCAAAACATGTGTCCTAAGAGTCCTGCTAGGTGGCCTCATTGGCCTGAAAATACATGGATGTCTGTGTCTGAGCATATAGACACTTCTACCAGGAATGCCAACAGCTGCTTGCTGGGCCCAGCTAGAGCTACAGATTCAGCACTTCCCTGTCTGTCTTACTCCCCAGAACATGATCCAGTCAGTGAACTCAGAGTGTGACTATGTTTTGAAACATATGTATCATGGCTGTGTCCTATTTCCATTCAAAAGAGTGATTTTAACATTCATCTAGGACAGAGGCAGGGACATCACTTCAGACAGCATTTGACTGTCTCATTAATAATAAAGGCCTGAATGCTGTAACTTACACTTTTACATGTGAACTTCTCAGGAGGCACAAGACAAACACATATACCCAAATGCACATTGGAGCTTTTCACAGTGCCTCTAAAGGAAAAGTCCAAACCATAGGTTTTACTTCAGCTCAAGCTACTGAAAAAAAAACAATGAGTTTATAAGACATTATTCCAGCATGACTGCCTCAGTGCAAGAACTCAGAAGTACAACAGTTTATCAGTTGAAACTATCACACTCCCTCCCCAATCAAGACAGCTTTATCATTAAAATTTCCTCATATCATGGAACATCTGTGGGACATCTAAGCCCAGAAGTTACTTCTGAAAACTGAGCACAGCCCTTTGCAATCCTTTGACCAAATTCTGACATCTGAGGTGCAACACTGTACATGAACAAGCTAGATTTTTGTTACATAAAATAAAGGCTGCCATACCTTTTATTGGACTAGCGTATCAGTTAGGTTCCTAAGAGTAGTTACAATAGAATCAAGTTACAATGTCAGTGTGATAAAAGGTATCACATCATTACTTTGTCCTTTTTACCTTATTCATTCACAGATTGAAGTTTCCTGGATTTCTGTCAAAAGAATTGGTCTTTTAAGAATAGAAAAGACCAATGTCATCTTTATACAGTTTGGTAATTCATCTTGAGTAGCCCAAAGATTAACAATATCAGTGATAATTGAGTCAAAGGCGTCTATGGAGTATACTAACAACAAAATAGACCATGGAACAAAAGACGAGTAATTCAGCAGGACACAACTGCTGAATAATCATTTTAACCTCTCTAAGGGTCATGATGGCAAATAAAATAAATAAAAAATGAATGGGTTTAAAGAAAGGAGGAGGGAAGGAACAACAACATACTCAGAGGGAACTAGGCAATTTTGAAAAAATATGTGCGCCGAACAGAAATTGTACAGCTATTATCAGGAGAGAAAAAAAAAATCAATTTTACACCATATAAAGGGATACACTTACATCATTATGATTATGTTGGGAAAGGATTAGAATTTCACTTTCTTCAAAGCATTCTTGCAATGTGTCATATGAGTCTTCCTTATCTGATGATCACGATGATGCATAAAGAATAGCACCTCTCAAGCATCACTCTATTCAGTAACAGACCACCTTGTCTCCCTGAGCTCCCTACCTGCCAGATCTCATGTCTTTGTTTTCCATAGGTAAATTTAATTAAAACAGCAGAAATGGAGTTATAATGGTTCACAAACAGCAGTAGCAACCAAAGGAAAAAAAAGGGGGGGGGAAGAGTAGAAACTGCATGCACATTCAGAAGCTTAATAGCATCAGAGAGCCAGAGCAATCCCAACATTGGCATCAGCTAGTAATATAGAAGAAAGCAAAACTAAACAGCTGAATCCAAATATTGGTGGCATAGAAAGGGGATAACAAATGACGCTTCTCCACTAAAATGTAGACACAAGTCATCACTGTAGAAAATACAGATGTTTCAGAAATGAGGTAGTTATATACTCACTCTTTCTTTAAATAAAAATGTATCACCAGTTTGGGTACAAATACGCTTGTACATGTGGAAGAATCGGGTCAGCCAATACGCATAAGTAAATCCATCCTGTCTGCCTGAACTAGAACAATTCTGTTTCATCCAATTTCAACCTCTTTTATTTCCCAGCTACTCCATTCATGCTTGCCCAGAAGGGAATCAAGCAGCATGAATCCTGCCTCCAAAGCCAATTTCCTGAGACTCTGGAAGACGCAGAGGTTGCAGGTGGGAACCTCTCCCCTTGTCCTCCCCATCAGGATCATCCAGGCTGTACTTGATGGCTGTAGCACAACACCTCAGTGATGGTGCTTGCTGAGGAAAACTACAGGGATATAATACAGAGACAAGTATCCAGCAGTTTCATGCTTTAGCAGTTACAACCACTAGTTCAAATGGTATCTGACAACATATAAAAAGCAAATTCAAGTACAGTCCATTCTGCACTGGAGGCAGGTGTGCACAAGTGGACAGCCATACTCACCACCAACAGCATTTCTTGACTTGTTTCAACTATTGTCAGGAATCACTCAGGGGACAATTAACTGCAGCAAGGTGCATATTAGAAGAAATACCTTCACCTCTGCCTAAGCGTTGGCAAAGTCTGCCAAAAGATGAGGGGTTGCGGTCTCCACCATTTCCATCTGTTGGCTACCTCAGATCTCCACTACTGCTACTTTCCTCTAGGATAGATGTTAGCCTCCCTCCTTTCTGTCTTACCCTACCTGATGTGGACGCTGGGAACTGCAGAACTTCAAGACAGTTTACGGGCAGGCCTCGCATGAGAGGCATATTGGTATGCTGACTGAACACATGAGGAAAGACCACCGCTACGTGAGCTGCCTGTGGCTTGCGAAGGCTGCCATGCCATGCGCATATTCAGGCTCCCTTGCGACAGGGCTCACATCCACCTACTGCTTTGAGGCAGACCTGCCTCGGCCTTCTACACTGAAATCCCCACCCTTTTCCCCACCTCAAATTTTAAGTGCAGAAAAGCTAAGTTTTACCTGGTTTAAAACTTAGTGCAACTGTTAAAATAGGAAAAAAAACAACATCAGATAAACTAGAGAAAACAGAAATGAACTGTTTTCCATTCAGTTCTCTCTCTGCCTACTGCAGAGGCAGGTCCTTCATTCCAGAGATGCAGAAAGCTCTGCCAAGCACCACCCCCTGCTCCCACAGGATGTTTTTTCTGTCACCTCTGATGCTTGGCTGTCTGCTGCGCAATGCTTCCTTCACCCTCTTCATTGCTCCAAGATGCAAGTCAAGCGGGTCTGCACGACTTTGCTTGCCTGCCACTCCTGAAGTCTCTCCCTGAGTCTGCTTAGTAGCTCTTCAAGAGAAGCACTTGCTCCAGCATATCCACCCAGCTTCTTAAAAAGATAAAGCCACTTTATAATAAGCCAATTAAAAATACCCTATCTGCCACAGAGACAGCAACGGTTGAGCCTTGCAGTAGTGCTGAAAGGCCAATTTTTTGAGAGCAAAACACAGGCAATGGGACGTGAAGTGTTGCTGATACTCCTGGAAGAATGCTCTGCTTAGCTGAGGTGTGCTTATGCCCATATAATTTTTTTTTTTGCACTGCTCTAACTTGCAATAGGTCAACATATAGCAATCAGAGGAGCAATTACGGGTTTAGAAGTTGACACAGAAGCAAAAATAGGCCTAATAATTACAAATGATAGGTTTTCAGAATGTGAAGTGCCTAGGAAAAGTAACAAATGGTAAAGTCTGTCTTAAGGCTTATAAGCAAAACCAAGTATTAAAAAAAAAAAGAAAAGCAAAATACATACATTATGTATTACTTCAAATGCCTTGCATTAAGCAGTAGACTGCTTAATAAAAAGAGACTTTTTCCTAAATGATATAGGCTCTGCAGATAGCTCTGCGTCAGTTCTTTATATCACCATTCCATTTCCTTGCCTCCTCCTCTTCTATGTCCTCCTATCCATCTTTCCTCTCTTCTGCTTACTTAATTCTGAGCTGTGGTGAGTTATTCAGCAGGGCTGCCTTTATCAGTTTACAACAATTACTGCCTCCCACTTTTGCTCTAACTTTAAACAAACATTTCTAATATTTCTGAGAGCTAAGCTTCAATAAGTGACTAAGATCCCAGAATCATTCTGTGGAAAAAGTATCCCCCAGGTTCCTACAGACTGAGATTAACTTCAGGAGGTATGTATAATCTAGATATATCACTCCAGGAGGAATCTGAACTTCAGACTTGGGTACAGGTTAGTGGAAATTTTGTTTCAGAATAGAGAATCATCTATCAAATATGAGGTCAATTATAGTAAGTGTGTAAGAAAAGTATAGTAATAAAAATGGTGGAAAACTTATGCTATTCAGCAGAATGTTAAGAATATAAAATAGTACAGTAGCTGGTCTCTAAACAATAAAACCAGCAATACTTATCGGTCCTTGATATTTCTCTGAAGACAAATCACTTACGCTACAGCTAATTCTTCAGTAATACGTACCATGAACAGGAAAGTTCAAGGGTACAAAATAACAGGCAAAGGAGCTGGTTATTGGGATATTGACAGCAAAAGTCAAATACAGGCTGCAAAAAGCTTTATCGCGAGTTAATGAACTGGCATATAGATGTGTTAAAAACAAAAAAAACCAAAAAATCTATATAAAAATCACTGTCAGAGCTCTCAACTCTATTGTAATGCTCAGTTACATCTACATAGGTTTGAAATGCTGAGAGGTCCTGCCTCTATCTTACAGTGCAGGATCATGGGCTTTTTTCTGCTCTCTGACATCCTGATAAGGTCTTGTTCTTTTGTACCTAATTTGGCACAGTACTGTGCAGCTCAAGGATCCCAAACCAGTGAACAAATTCCAACCTTTGCAGTCCACGAATGGGATCTCAGCATAGCTTCTCTAGCTGTGGCAGGACTTTAACATCTAAAATCTGCTTTTAGCTCTTATTTAATTAGCCAAATTTTCCTTTGACTGTGATGCAAGGCAAATAAAACAAGGCAATTCATCTGAAGCATTTGAGTGAAACTTTGCATTTTATCATTCTCCATAAAAAATCAATGCGAAGAGATTTGTACCAATATCTCAGGTCTCCAAAGATAAAACCTCAGTAGCAGTCAGGAAGTTTGACTGGCAGCCATCTCTTCAGAAACTAGAAAAGAATACTTAATGCTCTGGCAGTCACAATCCCACCGCTATCACAAAACCATAAGCTTGAAGAGCAGATGACTCTGTGGTATTGGCATAACAATCTTTCAGTTCCATATTATTTTAGCGTAGTGTTGCTATGTTCTGGTTTTTGTTTTCATTTGAATAGTCGTTACAATGATTTGAAGTAGGCTTTAAATCTTCAAAGAATTTTCTCTCAGAAATGAGCAGTGTCTCTACATTTTAAAAGACTGGTTCCTCAGAAGGAGATTGCAGTTGAAGTGAGAACTAAGAAGACTAGTCTCACTGAACTAGAGATAGAGCCAAAGAAGATTTCCAGTCACTTTTGTAACGTATTATCCTCTCAAAACAAAATACAGTGGAGACGTATTTACACTCAATTTAAAACCATGGTAGATGGGCTGGCCCATTTAAAGCTGCTCATTTAAAGATGCAGCTAATTGGCTTTCAAATGATCAAACTTCTTAATAATGGGTATGAGAAATGCAGAGAAAATGTTGAACATAGTATAGTTCCCAAGCCAAACCTGCAAAAATCTACATATTTTAGGTTTTGAGAGCATGTCTTTTTTAGTCACAGGTCTTAGTCCAACAGCCTGTGTTCAGGGTAGTGAATCAGAACAAAACCGTTTACTGACATGTTTCTAGGCAAAACTGGAAGATAAACTGATTTTGTTAGATGTTGGTGTGCTGTAAGATTGAGTCCCCAAAGAGATTTCAAATGGAGGCTGTTGTCTTACTAATTTGCACATTTGCAGATTTTTTTTTCTTTTTTTTCTTGATTGAGACCTTAGCAAGGAACAGCTTAAACCTTGGGAGTTGCTAGGCATAACTGTAGGCCAGCATGTGCCAAATACGCCACAGCACGACGTCTTTAGTTGTCATATAGCACACTGCGTGTAAGCAATTGGCAAGCCTCTTCTCCCCCTGCCTCCCAGGATTTCTGTTATTGAATTGCTACATAGTGTATCTTAGCCTAATTGAACTCATTACTTAAGGGACTACTCTGTCTACACAAGCATTCAGGAAATATTATTCCCGAATAATCGTGTGCATGTTCTTATGCTGGAACAAGAATGAGCTAGATACCAAAACTAGATAAAATGACAAATAAACAAGTCCTAAAAGATGTTCCCGCCACCTTCACTGAATCTAGGAAACCCCTTAGAAAGCCTCCAAGGAGCAATTCCCTGCTCATACGGGAAAGTTGGTGGGATAAGCCCAGATTCCCAGGAGCATGAGAAGTGAAATACCAAACCACGCAAGGCAAGGCAAGGCGGACACTAAAAAAAAGACCCAAAAAAGAGAGTCTGGTAAAAAGTGAATTCCAAAGCACACCTACACAAAGGCAGGCTGGAAACAGAGCGCATCTAAAAGCATGTTTCTAGCCGCAGGGTGAAAGAGGTGGTCGCAGTGGAAAACAGCCGTACAGATACAACAGAGACTGTGCCGTTATAAATGCTTTTCATCTTCCATGTGTGGAAGCAACCGAGGGGAGCACGGGGCCTTTGCCCAAGATGGAGGAGGGCCAGCGCAGGAGGCCACGGTCCCCCAGGACCCTCCCGTGCAGCCTTGGCGCAGGTGACACACACACTCCTGCACTGCAGGGGTGGCCGAGGGCCAGTCCCAAGAGTCACTTTGGAGGTAACCGTCCCTTCGAAGGGGGTGAGAGGGTTTCAAGTGGGCTGGCTGCAAGCTCTGCTGGACCGGGCCACCTCCGGAGTGAGATCTGGCCCCTTCTGCCTGCTAGCGTAGAGGGACCTGGCGCGTAACAGGCTGGCACCGGTGCGTCGCCTGTCATCTTAACGGAAAAAGCACACCAAGCACACACAAAGTGCTCTCACAGTCCGAGAAGAAGACAAGCAACCTCGCGCTGATGAAAAAGTGATGACTTAGTCACCCCGGCCTTTTGATACTGCCTACAACCATGTAAATCAGGAGCGATTCTGTAGAAATTTGGATAATACCTGTGCGGGGTGAGAGAGATTAGAATAAAGCCTTTTATAGCCCTCATTATTAGCTAAGGGCCATTTTCATTCCTATTTTGAGGCCCTGTGATAAGCTTCAGAAATACTGAAACATTCTGTTTTATTCTGAGCCCCTGGAGCACAGGTGAACTAGAAATGTGCTTGAGATTTTCACAAACACTAACATGCACTGAACAGTTCAGTTTCTGGAGTTCCTGCCTTGATAGTGACCTTTTAAAATCAGCACAGGTATTTCCTGAGCCCAGGAGAAATGCTAACAAGTACCTGCGACCTACACAGCACGCTGCGTAGCTTTCCCCCACATGCTCTTGCTGATTTAAGGGCACCCTTGTGAAAAAAATTGAGCTCACAATTATTAGGGGAATTTGCTGGGTTAGTTGTTTAGGAGCACGTACTGCCTCTTTATAATAAATACACATATATGTTTTAAATCTTGTGCTAGTGTCTCAAACTCTTACATTTTCTAATGCCTTTTATGTCGGTACAGTACCTGTATTTGTGTTTTTTGTATCTTGTATTTTTGTGACATCTGTATTGACTGCTTTTCATGTGATATCTGGTCCTTTTATTTTTCTCCTGTTTAGCACTACAGATACAGAAGTAGAAAAAAAAAGCAACTTAAAAATCCAGATCATTTCCTTTACAGGAAATACCTATATGCATACCAATTGGTTTTGATCAGAGATTTGTTTCCCTCAATAATTAAAAAGCATTGCAGAAAATTATTGCAGTCCTTAGAGTCTTTCTTCTGTCTCAGCACTTTGTGTGAATAGTTCCACATAAATAATAACCATGTTTAACAATTTGCTTGTTGCACACAAAAAATTAGCTACTAGGTAAATGTAACCTTGATGCAGGTTTTTGGAAAATTAATGTGCTGCCAAAAATCTGAAGTATGGAAAATTCAAAAGCAGTCTGAAAGAGTCTCTAGTTACAAAGGAACTAAGACTGGAACTAGTTATATACATATTGGTATAAAGCTGAGGCTAATGAACTTGAATGCATCAATATGCAAGTCTAGAGTAATTCAGATTGGACAAGCATTTTGAAATCCTTACGTCTTGGTTTTGGGGTGATGGATTTTGCTGTATTGATTTGTGTGGAGTATCTTCTACTCAGAGTCCCAGTGAGCAATATGAACACATCCCTCAAACTAAATGTGAGCAGGGATAGCATGACCTGGCTCCAAAAGTTAAAAAAAAAAAAAAAAAAAAAAAAAATCCCAACAGAAACATGAGGACAGATAATGGGCATTGTGCAAATATAATACTGCCTTAAAAGTAACACATAAAAAACACGGTAACTTACAGCATGACAAGGAAAAAAAAACCCAAACAAACCACGAGCACAGCAGCTCGTGGTTTGTTGTGGTGAAACACAAGCTGCTTCCCCAGAAGAAGCACTGGCAATCGGCTTCCTGAAGCGCGGAGGAGTGGGCTGCAGGAGCTACCAAACCCATGTAATAGTCTACCCTCTGTTTGGTTGGCATGCGGATATTATAATAGGATTTTTGATAACACATATAAACATTTCCTCTTACTGTATGATTCCTGACAGTTTACTTGGGTAAATCACGGAGCACAGAGCTACCCACTGTAAGTGAAAGCAGCAGAACCTGGCTCAGATCGGTGCCAAACGTTGGAGCAGATGTCACTGACTCAACAACACGAGATACATCGGCAACCATTCGAAGATTTAATGCACATTAGCTAATGCCTAATGTAAATCCTGTTGATTTCAGTAGGATTGCAGACTAAACCGAAGTGAAGGACCAAATTCTGATTGTTAGGTGACCTAGAAAGATATGCTGGGAAGAGCCATTTAATAGGAAGTGGGCAGATGAGAAGATAAGTCCCAGTCATGTTTTACTTGTAAAGCTCTAATCTGCAAAGGTGTTTTCCACTCTTTGAGGTACCTATTTAGAACTGTCCTTCCTGAGAATTAGAAAAAGCAAAACCTCGGACCAAACCTCCGACAGCAGGCACATAATTCAGAGTGTAAAATAATAGAAACCAGACAGAAATATGCCCACATCAGATGATCACATCCTTTTATGTGCATATTTTATTGCCTGCACACAACAGGTAACAGCACCGGCAATCCTGCCAAGGTGCCTGCTTACACCCTCGAGCACCAGGCTATCCAAACGAAGCGCAGATTACAGCGGAGCAAGTACCAACTGATTAACCCGACTGACTGAGCGCCAGGTGCTAATCCACACCAAGGAAGGCAATGAAGCACAGATGTGCAGGCAGTTGTGGAAAGCTACCAGGAACTTCCCAAGGAGAAAGAAAGAAATACTCTACCACCATGGCTCATACCTTTACTCCATGACACGCCTGAGTGAAACCAATAGGACCAACATCACTGAGGACACCTTAAACAAATCTAAAACAAAAGGTTTTCCTTAAGCTCAAAGAGAAAAAACAAGAATATCAATAGAATTAACTGGGCTAATACATTTAGGGCATGAACAGTTGCATAACAGATTGCTTAACATAATACTGGAAATCAGTTAATTATGTATTATCTATAGAAATATATTAAATATAGTCTGCTGGTTCAGGAAACATTGCTTCCTGTACAACATCCAAATGATAGCAAGCATTATATTTGGAATTATTTAATTATTTGTTTTGACGTACTTGTATACAAGGAGTCACTAATCCTGAAATAATAGCTTGTTTCAACATAATCTAAGCAAGGATTTCTAGGACTTGGTAAACGCTTTGAACACACCTGAGACTTAGAAACTTTCCTCACAAGCCTACATGAATATAATTGTAGTGACAATATGTCTTTTCTCGTCATGATTTCTGTTTGTGTTTCCAGTTTACTGAGGGCCAACATCATTTAGCAATGTTTTAGTTGCAGCTGAAATGGATAACACTTGAGTAAAATATGGAACAAACTTCTTTAGCTACTAAAAATTAATTTGAAAGTGTAAAACATACATGTGTTTATAGGTACATGTATATTATATATTTGTGTATAATAATATATACACACACACATTTATTATTTTAATGTTTAGCTTTAATAGCAAAAGGTACAGTAGAATTCCACTGATAGCAAGATTTGATTCTAGATTATCCATAGAAAATTGGTGCAGTTTTTCTGATAATCAATATAAGCTCAAAACAAAATGTGATAACAGATAATTCTCTCTAAAATTGATAATCAATTTGAACACCTAAGTAATTCAGTGAAACCCACTATAGTAATCAAGTAGATGCTTGATAATGAAATAATTCCATTGGAAAATGTTACTGAGTAAAATTTTATATCAGTCCCAACTACATGAGTGTACAACATTTAGCATAGGGGCTGTCAGTCCTGACTGGAGCCCATAGGTACTACTGGAGTATAAATAATAAATAATAGTACATGTACTGTAAACTCTCTAAAATCAGCAATAATACCAAGCCTTTTCCATTTCTGACACACTGTACAAACATAAAACTATTCCTCACAACACCCCTGTGAGGTAGGTACAAAAGTATTACCCCCTCTTTACTGATGGGGTAATTCATCCCAATACTACAAGGTGCTAGTTGACTTTGCAGGGGGAGTTCACTCCCTCATTCCCAGAGGCCTCAAAAATATTTAATTCTCAAGCAGAATCAGAGTCTAATTAAAGACTTGCCCACATCCCTAAAATATTTCAGTGGCAGAGCCTGAAACTTTTGGCTTTCAAATTTATCACTTGGTCAACTGAGCGATTCTGCCTTCTGGGGAAAAAAAAAAAAAAAAAAAAAAAAAAAAAAGAACTATAATGCTTGCAACATGCACAATGTGTTTTTTTTTTTTTTTTTTTTTTTTTTTTTGGTCTAATAATAATCTACTAATAGCCTTCTTATCTGCAAAGGAAAAGTGTTTGCCTGTTATTGCTACACAAGCCAGACACTATCACAGCAAAATTCTCACATTTTACTGTTTTTATACATAAAAGTTACAGGTTCTTTTACTCATTTACATGAAAATGGGCTGATTACTCATATGATGCAGCTTTGATATAAAATTCTAAATTAAGGGACACTCATCTTTTTCAGGTTCAAAACAGGACCTCCTTTCAAACGGGGAAAACCTTGGGGTGCATACTAAAATATATGTATTATCTTTTCCCCTTATGTTAAAAATAAAGTCCGGAATGCTTTTGCCTGGACGTATTTTTAAAATATGATATAGCTAACCATCGTTTCAATGACATCTAAAAGTAAAGCAAGACAGCTGAACCTGGAAGTGCTCCCTCTCGCACCAGCATAAATCTGGAACATTTCTACTGAAAGCCCTGGAGTTTCCAGTGGTGTAAAAGCAGGCGCAGTGAAATCAGGATCAGGACTTCTGTCTTCCTGACCATCTGTGGCTGCTCTAGAGCAGCACGGAACTTCATGCCTTCATTTAAAGGAAAGCATGTGAACGGCATGTTCGTTAGCAGATCCTGAGAGCTATGCACATACCTGATTATATCACTGACGACTTCGTCATTCATTATGCTAGTGTTACACACAGATGTAAATAACAGGCAGCTCTTTTGACTTCTGCAGGATTAGAGAAAAAGGAAAAAAAAAAAAAATAAAACACAGCATCTTCCAAATGACAGAGTACATGCAGAGAAGCAAATTAAAGGCAACACAAATGCAGCTTTAGGAAAACAAAATATTTGCCAAGAAAGAAAGGACAAAATTGATAAGAGAACAGATATTATATTGAGGGTTAGTATATACAAAAGAAAAAAAAAAAGCAGAAAGTAGTTAATGTTAATCATTTGTCATAAATCTTCTCTCTCTAGTTACTCACAGAAAAAAAATAAGTGAATAGTTTGAAAAGCCTTGCTGGAATTTTCACATTGTAAAATAACCCTTCCCACAAAAAAATCATAACCTGAAGTTGTTTCGACTATAGAATTCTTATATGGCTCTATTTTTAAACATCTATAATTCAGCAGCCTCTGACCAATTTTATTTGTGTAATGCATTTTATTATTTAATGTCTTCCTATAATAACAAAAATAGCCCATACATATTTAAAAATAGATACCACTTCTGCTTTCGTCCTTTTCTGGGGGGAGAAGGGGAAGGCAGGTAATTTTCCTCTTACGGTTTGAACAGAATCATAACAACTATCAGTGCTTTTTTGCTTTCCTTCTCTTTTGCGCATCGTATTGTCTCTCAGCAAGGCTCCGGGATGAGGGTGCAGGGACACAAGCACAAGTGCAAACTTAGGGTTGTGGCTGAGTCACCAGAGGAAACTCGTACCTTCTTTGGGTAGGTCTTATAAAGCAGAGCATCTTCGTAACAAGGCCACTGAAAGATGATTAGTACAGATTTTTCTCTTTCATTTATCTTTTGTCCATTTTAAATGCAGTGGGCATTCATCACTGGATTGTAATACCTTGAAGGCTAGTCAGACATACAGCTTTTTTGCAGGAGATATTTCATCACATGCCTAACCTTCAGAATGTAAATACTCTCATTTAAATCAACGTGAAAAAATAATTTGCTTAAACTTAGACATGCTTTGACAAACCAGGGCCAAACAAAAAAGGAAAACCACAATGACCCCCAAAACATGGATTCTAAAATACAGAGTGTGTCATTTGGAATGAATGGATGTGAGCTGTCACTTTTTTTTCTCCTTCATATTCTAGAATTTGAACTATGCCTGATAAGTGTTTCCAAATCTTATCATGCAGTATCACATGCCTATCACATTAGGCAGATGTTTAAACAACATGAGATGGAAGTTTTTTTTTTTTTTTTTTTTCTTTTTTTTTTTGTAAGCAGTATTTTTTTCTTTCTTTTTTTTTTTTTTTTTTTTTTTTTTTTTTTTGTAAGCAGTACATGAGAAGTGTTGAGAACACAGGCTGTTTGACACAATAGTACTTCCAAAGGCTGCTTCCCCCCTTTCAAAATGTTTTTTTCTTCTACTGTTTTGAGACATACTCTCTTAGGGTTTCTTTTTTTAAAAAAAAAATTGAAAGGAGACTTTAATATTTCTACCCCTTTGCACCACTAATATATATTAGAATAGCTTTTGAATAGAAGGTGTCGACCTTATTCCGATTTTCAGACGTGACGATTAGAAGTCATTGACACCAATCTACCACAAGTGACCTTAGTCTCATATCTTGCTCTGTAATTAGAATAATCAAAGAACGCAATTCAGAAATAATATTACATCCTGCATTTTATTCAATTCCATATGACAAAAATAGTAACCTAGACTAAGACATCCATTTCAATCAGTAGATGTGTCAAGCCAACATGATTTAATAATAAAAAATATTGGATCTAGGTAACAATTCCCAGCTGGTTCAGGGAGGCTCCTAGCCCTACATGGTATCGCAGTATAAAAATAATGTCTCTCTTCACCATGCAGAGAGGAATGGCCTAACCCTGAATACAAAATGGGGTCAGTCTTACTGTACTATCATCAACCATCTTATTTACAACACTTTACATCTTTTTTCTTTTTTTCTTTTTCCTTTTTTTCTTTTTTTTTTTCTTTTTCTTTTTTTTTTTTTAAACTTATACACATCCTTTAGGGAGTAGAGATAACACTACATGGTACCAAATACTAACCAAAAAAGTCACACCAAAAATGACACAGATAAATAAAAACATTCAATTGCTGAAATACAGCAACATTAAGCCACCTCAGTTTTCTTTTTTTCTAATGCTTGGAAACACCCCTATACCCACCCACACACTGTGGTAAAAAGATGTTATATTGTGGAGGTGTTACAGATATCTAATTTTGTTTCTAAAGAGATATATAGATATATACATCCATATCTCATCACTGTAGAAAATAGAGCTGTTCCAGCAGAAACGAACAGCTAGTAAGCCTTTGCAACTCTTTTCCCTCAATTACACGATGGCAGAAATAGTCCATCTTCTTACAGTAACGTTTCTTGTTGGATAAGAAAGATTGTCCTATTTTTCAGTCTCAACTGAGAAGACCTCACTGTCTGATTCTTTCTTCAGGGGCATAAAACTCCTTGTGCTGTTACCCAGCTACCCACAACATCCCTCAAGCAATCCTGCTGGACCGAAGTTCGTAGTGTCAGACTCCACCATGCTTGTAATGCACAAAAATGAGGTAGTAGACAAAATGTTTACTGTTCAAGTTTTGATCGAGCCCCAGTCTCCTCAGCATCCCCAGCCTAGCTTCTGAGTGGAACCGTTCCCTTTATTTACTCAGTATAATTTAAACAACACAATCAACATAAAATTATATTAGAGTAATCAGAGTACATTGTGCTTTGGAGTAATCTGAGAAGATAATCAGCAAGAGTTGGGAATAAATACACAATATTTTTACGTTACTACTGCTCGCGCTGCCCGAAATTCCTTGTTTTGCTCCTAGTGCCATTAGGCAGTTAGCATCTTTCTTGTGGCTACGCGTGAAAGATGCAACAGATTACGGTAAAATTAATCCTACACAATGTTCCCCTTAGTCTATCCTAGGCTTGCACTGACATCATACTCCTCAGAGTAAATTTATCGCAATTCTGGCGGGGGTGGTCAGGCTTTTAAATGGGCTTCGTAGAAAAGTTAAATGAATCATTTCAGTTTGAGAAATGGCAGGCCCCATTTTTCCTAAGGATCTGACCATTCTCTGTAGCTTTTCTGCTTAGTTAGGGATCTCTCATTGCTTGACCTTAACAAAACGAGAAACTGTAACAGGGGTTTTCCCCCATATTCCTTAAGTCAAAGTACTATTTATAAAATAGTTTACATCTTTGTTCAGTTTCAAATTATAGACAAACCTCCCTAATACAAAATACTAAAAGTGCAATAGTATAAATTAAGAGTTTGCAACCACATTATACAAACATTACCTTTTTATTGTACAGCTTTGATAACATGAAGTATTTACTCACAACTGTTTATAATGTTGTGAATAATTTATGGTTCTAAGGTTTGTCTGTAACTTGTTTTCCAATCATTGAGCTACAGTCCACACTACATTTTTTCATTTAACAAAACAACTGTCCACATAGCAGCTACAAATACTTAAATAAAAAAAGGTTTGTTACTGACAGATACTTGCACATGAAAAGCATGCTATCTTTCCCAATAAAACTTCACAATTTTGCCTGCATTGAAATAAACCACTTATTTATAGTAAAACAAAACTTGCTTAAAAAAAAAGAAAAAGAAAGAAAAAAGAAAAAAAAAAATCACATAGCCAGGTGTATTTTGCAGTACAAAAGCTTCATTTAAGTTTGGGGGCTAGTATATTGTCTGTTACCCGCATAATCTTAACATTATAAATACTACAGACAAGGATACTGTAATAATACACAGCATTGGGGTACTAAATCACTTATTTAAGATTAAGATTCCTAAAAACATAGTCCAAGTTGCTAACTAATTTGAACAAAACCAGCAAATAAGTGTGACAGAATGCCATAATAAAGCCCCCTTTCTCAGTTGAGAGTAGGTTTTGTAAGAAACAAAGTGGACATAGTCTAGCCTCTTTTTGTTTTTAATGAAGTTATCCAATAATTTTTGTTTCTGTTAAATTAAAAGGTTTCAAAGTTCGCAGTAACAGTCTAACTCACTGTTGAAAGAAGTACCATGCAGATCTTGCAAGACAACTTTTCAGCAGCCACAAAGTTACGTATTTCTGCTATGGGTAAGATTTTAAAGGAAACCTACGCGTTTAGGTCAGGAAACTAATGCTTAGCTTCAACAGCTGTACATGAAACCGAACAAAAGTTGTGTTGAGTAGTGGTCCAACAGTTATTCGCAATGAGTGCTTTTAATTTATGCCAATCTCTTTATTATCCTCAATAAATCTGGTGAACGGACGACTGGCTCCAGTTTCAGAACTTGCTTTGTCCAAACCAACAATGGGAGGGCTGCTGCCAGTGCGAGCTTTGTCCATGCCACTGGTAATGTTACTTAAAGGCGGGATGGCACCTCCGCCTAAACTTACTGGGAGCTGGGGAATGCCTCCGTTCTGTATGACAGAAATCTCATTGTTCTTCATAGCAAGTCCGTTAGTGATAGCTGCAGCATATTGGTTCCAAAAATTGGGGTCAACGTTCATGGCCCGAGCAGCCAAATCCTTCTGGAACATTTCGGAGAACTTCAGAGCATCGCCACCTAGCAAAGCCATGGGGTTTTCTACAGAGAGTCGGCGACCACGTCTTGCAGGGGCGTTATTCCACATGTGAGTTCCCATGTGAACCTGTAGAGGAAACAGAGACAAGAAACACCTCCAAATTAGCCCGTTTGAGGCAGATGGCTCACCTGAACATTCTGCTGCTTACAGTATTGCTTATTCTTTCAAAAATGCCTTTCAATTCACACTGATAACAATTCAATTTCAGTTGTTCTAAGGCCAAGTCAAGCTATACAAAAAAGTTCTTTGTTCTAATTTTTCAACGTGTATTTGTGTCTTCTCAGTGAAAACAAATACAGCACTGCAACAATACAGAGTACATATCCTCTTAAAGTAGAAAACTTCGTATGTGAACTGGAAGTTCTCATGTTCTGAAGATTACCAAGCACATTACTTGTACCAGAAGACGCACACTTCCTCTGCCCTTCCCCTTTTTACAGCTTGTCTGTTTTCTTAACGTTTAGTCTGACATCACAGGCAGCAATTTTGCAAAATATTGAAAGAGAAGTTTCAGGACACTGAAAAAACATATTCCCCTTGCTATATCTTGATGGTTATACAGACGTTTGGGAATAAGAGATATCAGTCCTGTAGTAACTCACTATAAATCCGTGTGAACCAGCTTTCTAGGGTGCATTGACTGCAAAGCAGAATAGGAAACAGGATTTTGTGAGAGCAGCACCCAACGAACCAGAAGAATTCTGCATTTCTGGTTTATAACGAGCCTGTTCTGCACCACTGCTCCACAAGTCCTGCCAGAACGTGTCCACTGGCTGCACATGCTACCACCTTCATCAGGTGAGTTACCGTGAGTGTAAGCACACACCCCTGGAGCCAGTTTTCATGTACACAACACTGCACCTGCTTTCCAGCTTCTATCTTTAACACAGTGGAAGCATAATAAACACCACCATAATCAGCAACTATTTCCTTCAATCTCCCTTTTCTCCTGGCTGTGGAGTAAACACTAAAACCTGCTAAATTCAAATGCTATGCCTTTAAACCTCCCAAGGCTTCATAGTTTTATTTGGCCTCTTACCTTAAGATTCCCCTTTGTGGTAAAAGCTCTACCACAGATTGTGCAACCAAATGGTTTTTCACCAGTATGGGTGCGTTCATGTATCTGCAGTGCACTTGCTGAGGAGAAGGTCTTTCCGCACGACTGGCAGTTGTGCTGCTTGGGAGTCCGGCGTGGGGGGGGTGCCAGCATGGGGGTGATTCCCGGACTCATCACTGTCTGTGGTGCAGCAGGAACCTGGATTCCAGCTGGAAGCGAGGGAACCTCACCCAAAGAGATCGGCTTGCTGTGACCATTCACTTCCATTTTGATCATGGTAGGCGCTGTACTGGTGACCAGGCTAGGAGTACTTTGGCTGGGACCTAGAGTAAAGTTGGGTTCAAATAACTGAGAAGGCAGCTCTTTTAATTTGTGCGTCAGTAAGTGCTGTTTT